>NW_023270316.1:78987701-79201903 GCF_011800145.1 Mirounga leonina | reverse complement strand
CTGCCTTCGGCTCAGGTCATGATCCTGGAGTCCCGGGATCGAGTCCCACATCGGGCTCCCTGCTTGGCAGGGAGTCTGCTTCTCCCTCTGACCCTCTCATGCTCTATCTCATTCTCTCTCTCTCAAATAAATAAATAAAACCTTAAAAACAAAACAAAACAAAAAACCTCCCAACAAACCAAAGTCTAGGCCCAAACTGTCCACTGATGAATTCTACCAAATATTCAAACAAGATTTAATACCTATCCTTCTCAATCTCTTCCAAAAAATTGTAGAGGAGGAAATGCTTCCAAACTCACTTTACAAGGCCAGCATTACCCTGATACCAAAACCAGACAAGGACACTACAAAAAAAGAAGAAAAGGGGGAGAGAGAGAGAAATTAAGAAAATTATAGGCCAATATCCCTGACGAACAAAGATGCAAAAATCCTCAACAAAATATTAGCAAACCAAATTAAATAATACATTAAAAGGATCATACATCATGATCAAGTGGGATTATTCCAGGGATGCAAGAATAGTTCAATATTCACAAATCAATCAGTGTGTTACACCACATTAACAAAATGAAGGACAAAAATCATATGATCATCTCAACAGATGCAGAAAAAGCATCTGACAAAATGCAACATCCACCTATGATGAAAACTCTCAACAAAGTATAGAGGATACATACCTTGATATAATAAAGACCAACTATGACAAATGCACAACTAACATCATACTCATCTGTGAAAAGCTGAAAACTTTCCTCTAAGATCAGGAATAGGCAGGATAATTGAACAAGATCTTGAGTAAGATCAAGATGATTACTCACTCTCACTACCTTTATTCAGCATAGCATTGGAAGTCCTAGCCAGAGCAATTAGGCAAGAAAAAGAAGTAAAAGGCCTCCAAACTGGAAAAGAAGAAGTAAAACTCATTATTTGCAGATGACAGGATACTGTACTTAGGAAACCCTAAAGATTGCATTAAAAAAGTGTTAGAATAAATGAATTCAGTAAAATTGCAGGATACAAAATCAATATACAGAAATCTCTTGCATCTACACACTAATAACTATCAGAAGAGAAGGGTTTTTTTTAAATCCCATTTACAACTGCAACAAAAAGAATAAAATACCTAGGAATAAATTTAACCAAGGTGGTGAACGACCTGTACACTTTAATACACTTTAATAGAACTTTAAGGCATTGATGAAAGAAATTAAAGAATACACCGATGAATGGAAAGTAGTCCATGCTCATGGATTTAAAGAAATAACACTGTAAAAATGTTTTCACTACCCAAAACAATCTACAGATCCAAGGCAATCCTATCAAAATCCCAATGGCGTTTTTCATAGAACTATAACAAATAATTCTAAAAAGCTAAAGGGTTCTTTTTTTTTTTATGTTATGTTCATCACCATACATTACATCATTAGTTTTTGATGTACTGTTCCATGATTTATTGTTTGCATATAACACACAGTGCTCCATTCAGTACGTGCCCTCTTTAATACCCATCACCAGGCTAACCCATCCTCCCACCCCCCTCCCTTCTAGAACCCTAGTTTGTTTGTCAGAGTCCATAGTCTGTCATGGTTTGTCTCCCCCTCCGATTTCCCCCCCTTCATTCTTCCCCTCCTATCTTCTTTTTTTCTTTTTTTTTTTTTTAACATACTGGGAAAGAAGAACGAAGCCAGAGGTATTATGCTCCCTGGTTTCAACCTATGGTACAAAGCTACAGTAATCAAAACACTACAGTATTGGAAAAAAAAAAAAAAACAGACACGCAGGTCAACAGAACAGAGTCCAGAAATCAACCCATACATATCTGATCAATTAATTTACGACAATGGAGGCAAGAATATACAATTGGGAAAGGACAGTCTCTTCAGTAGTGTTGGGAAAAATGGATAGCCACATGCAAAAGAATGAAAATGGACCACTATCTCATACACACACAAAAATTATCTCAAAATGAATTAAAGACTTGAATTTAAGACCTGAAACTATAAAATTCCTAGAAGAAAACATAGGTGGTAAGCTCCCTGACATTTTTCTTAGCGATGTCTTTTTTTGGAGCTGAAGCCAAAGGCAAGGGAAACAAAAGCAAAAAGAAACAAGTGGGACTACATCAAACTAAAAAGATTCTGCACAGCAAAGGAAACCATCAAGAAAATGACAAGACACATGCCGAATGCCAGAAGATACTTGCAAATGATATATACAATAAGGGGTTAATATCCAATATATATAAAGGTCTACAACTCAATAACAAAAAACCACCCAATTAAAAATGAGCAGAGGATCTAAATACACATTTTCCAAAGAAAACATACAAATGGCCAACAGACACATGAGGAGATGTTCAATATCACAATCAGGGAAATGCAAATTAAAACCACAATGAGATATCACCTCACACCTGTCAGAATGGCTAAAATCAAAAACTCAAGAAACATCAAGTGTTGGGGCGCCTGGGTGGCTCAGTCGTTAAGCGTCTGCCTTCGGCTCCGGTCATGATCCCAGGGTCCTGGGATCGAGCCCCACGTCCAGCTCCCTGCTCAGCGGGAAGCCTGGTCTCCCTCTCCCACTCCCCCTGCTTGTGTTCCCTCTCTCGCTGTGTCTCTCTCTCTGTCAAATGGCAAGAATGTGGAGAAAAGGGAACCCATGTTGCACTGTTGGTGGGAATATAAATTGAAGCAGCCACTCTGGACAACTGCATGGAGATTACTCAAAAAATTAAAAATAGAAATATTATACAATCCAACTATTTCAAGGTTTGGTTATTTACCCAAAGAATACAAAAAACACTAATTTAAAAAGATATATACACACCTATGTTCATTGAAGCATTACTTACAATAGCCAAGATATGAAAACAACCTAAGTGTCCACCTATGAATAAATCAATAAAGAAGACATAGTATACACACACACACACACACAATGGAATACTACTCAGCCATAAAAAGGAAGATCTTGCTATTTGTGACAACATGGACAGACCTTGAAGGTATTATACCAAGTGAAACATGCTGGACAAAGACAAATACCGTATGATTTCACTTATAGTGGAATCTAAAAAACAAAACAGGGCGCCTGGGTGGCTCAGTCGTTAAGCGTCTGCCTTCGGCTCAGGTCATGATCCCAGGGTCCTGGGATGGAGTCCCACATCGGGTTCCCTCCTCGGCGGGAAGCCTGCTCTCCCTCTCCCACTCCCGCTGGTTGTGTTCCTGCTCTCGCTATCTCTGTCTCTGTCAAATAAATAAATAAAATCTTAAAGTAAATAAATAAATAAATAAAAAATAAAAAACAAAACAAACTAAACTAAACTAATCTGAACTCATAGATATAGAGAACAGACTAGTGGTTACCAGAGGCGAGGGGGATTCAGATGGGCAAAATTGGGAAAGGGGCTCAGTTGTATGGTGACGAATGGTAACTAGATTTATGGTGATCATTTTGCAGTGTATACAAATACCAAATTATAATGTTGTACACCTGAAACTTATATAATGTTATATACCAATTTTACCTCAATTAAAAAAAAGGGGGGGAACCAACATCCTAACAAGCCCTTCACACTGCATTATCAGGTAAAAAAAAAAAAAAAAAGAAGGCAATCTCTGTTATAAAAGCTCAAACATCTGTCTACTAGGACCAGGCACGATGGATACACAGCCGGTAATGATAGTTTCTACCCTAAGGGGAAGGCCCTGGAATCAGAACTTTTCCCCGAGGAGACAGGCCCCTGAGCTCAGTCCTAAAGAAGTGTGCTCGGTGAAAAAAGAGGCACAGGAGAAAAAGCGCACTTGAGGCCCCAGGGACATGGCAATGTTGGCCTTCTCCCCCGGATTGGTTCCTATTTTAAAACAAGCTCAGGGCCTAAAATTTGGGCAAACACAATGCAGTATGTATGTGAATATAGAATTCATATTTTAGTTATTCAGAAACACAGTATTATATAAAGGTAAGTTCCCCTGCAGACTTCTAGGGCTAACAGATATGAAAGCTTGAGAACATCACACTCAACTACACCACTCAAATGCGTTCAGGAAACCCACTTTTACTCCCATTTTTTGAAGTTGCCATTACCATATTTTCCCTTTCTTTATGTTCCCACAGCCCTCGATCCGAGAGGCTTTTCTCTTCTTTTTTAATTCTTCAAAAACCCACTCCTATTCTGTCAAGCCCACCATTCTGAAGCGACTTGCCCTGGATGCTCACAGGAAAGCTAAGTGGCCATGTGAAGAGTGTCCTTTATGGGGGCACCTGGGTGGCTCAGTAGGTTAAGGCTGCCTTTGGCTCAGGTCACGATCTCAGGGTCCTGGGACTGATCCCCGTTTAGGGTTCCTTGCTCAGCAGGGAGCCTGCCGCTCACCCTGCTCGTTTTCTCTCTCTCATATAAATAAAATCTTAAAAAAAAAAAAAAGAGTATCCTTTATGAAAAAAAATCAATGGAAAAGTGAGTAGAGACTGTATTTCTAGCAAGTACTTTTAAGAAGGAATCTGGTAATTATTAGGAAAAGATGGAAAAACAATGGCCCAATATGTCCCTGAAATCGAAATACATATATTTGGTCTGTTGAAATCCAAGAATGAAACTCAACCAGGTTTTAGGGAATTAATTTACACTCCCCAGCCCCATCTTGTAAATGGATGTTCCTTGGAATCACCCATGGGGCCAGAAGAGAGAGAGCAGAGAGACAGAGAGAAAGGGGAGAGGGGAGGAAGGGGGAGGAGGGAAAGGAAAAGTGAGTAAGGGGAGAGGGGAGAAGAGAGTGGAAAGGGAGAGGAATGAAAGGAAGGAAAGCAGCACTACTCCAGAAGCAGAGATGCGTGTTTTCTGAGGTGCTGAGGGTGTGGGATAGACAGGAAGGGCTTTCTATCCTGTGCCAATTCCTGTGGTCATTAAAGTTTGCCAGCCCTCATCTAATTCCTTATCAACCTCCCTCAAGGGAAGCAGAACTCAACTGACTCACTAATCCCAGCTCCTTCTTGAAAGACTGTACTCCTCATGAAAGACCCAGGGCCAGACAGGCACAGTCAATTCCAAACTTCATTTAACATTTATTAGGTGAAAGCAGAATAACGCTCCAACACATGGCGTGAGATACACAAAACTCTAGCCCTTGAACCTGGACAACTAAAATGCAAGTCAAGCATAGTCACTGTGTCCAACACAAAGTACACTTTTTAAAATATATTTTTATAGGGGTGCCTGGGTGGCTCAGTTGGTTAAGTGACTGCCTTCGGCTCAGGTCATGATCCTGGAGTCCCCGGATCGAGCCCCGCATCCGGCTCCCTGCTCGGCAGGGAGTCTGCTTCTCCCTCTGACCCTCCTCCCTCTCAGGCTCTCTGTCTCTCATTCTCTCTCTCTCAAATAAAAAAAAAAAATATATATATATATATATATTTTTTTTTTCTTATATTCCTTCACCAGGCAGCCACACACATCCACATGCCTGTAAAGGTCAAAGGCTCAGTTAATTGCACTGTTCTGTGACCAAAAGGAAGCTGACAAAAGCGCCCTGATTCCTTCTTTCAGTAGGTTCTAAAGGAAAAATCCTCACACTGGAATTGTCGCTGGGGGGCAGGGCAGATCGGCCAACACCTCAGTGGCATAGAGACACAAAGCCACCCCCAAAAAGGTGCTTCTAACTATAAATAGCAATCATTAACATGTCTATAGATTGCTGATAGCCTATCAATGCAAAGGTACGCATAAATACTTTTTTTTTTTTAATGAAAAATAGCAGAAGTTTTAAAAGACCAGGTGGGGGCACAAACCAGAAAAATTTGAATGGAATTTAGGCTGTGAAACCGACACACCCTAGCAAACTCTGAGCTCCAGCGTTCCCCTCTGGAAACGGCGCTTTCTCCACGAATCAGGAATTAGGACTGCCCCCGTGTGTCCTCCAGGCACCTGTTGCCGCCCGGAGACACCCCTGGGTACAAGAACACACACATCCTCACGCCCTGCAGGCAGCCTGGCCAGGATGCGCAACGGGTCCTCGTTACTGGGGTAGCATCTAGGCCACTTACTGACTGTGACCAGGGGCAAACTGCTTAATCTCAGTTTTCTCATCCATAAAGTGGGAAGAGTTAAGAATACAGTTCTGCCGGGGCGCCTGGGTGGCTCAGATGGTTAAGCGTCTGCCTTCCGCTCAGGTCATGATCCCAGGGTCCTGGGATTGAGCCCCACATCCGGCTCCCTGCTCAGCGGGGGGCCTGCTTCTCCCCCTCCCTCTGCTTCTCCCCCTGCTCATATTCTCTCTCTCTCTCTCTCTCTGTGTCTCGAATGAATAAATTTTAAAAACCTAAAAAAAAAAAAATACAGTTCTGCACAATCTTTGCCAGACTTAATTTCGCCCAACGCCTAGGACGTCTATTTGTATTTGCCGGTAGGGCTGGCATCACTCAACTCATTCCACAAACCGCATTTCCACCGCAGCCTGCACTGTCAGCTTTTTTTTTTTTTTAGATTTTATTTATTTACTTGAGAGAGAAAGAGACAGAGATAGCGAGAGAGAGCAGGAGCTGGGAGGAGTGGGAGAGGGAGAAGCAGGCTTCCCGCTGAGCAGGGAGCCCGATGTGGGGCTCGATCCCACGACCCTGGGATCGTGACCTGAGCCGAAAGCAGACGCTTAACCGACTGAGCCACCCAGGCGCGCACCACCTTGCGGGTTAAGTCAGAACGAAGTGAAACAAAACCGCACTCTACAGTGTGCTTCAACCTGCAAAGCCACGCCGCTACTGGGCGCTCCTACAGGCCTGGCCCCTTTCACAGAGAGGTGCAAGGACGCACTGAACCCTCGAAGGTTGGAGGCTAGTATTCCACCATGCCGGTTCCACCTCTGGAAACTGACAGCGACCTGGACTCCCAAGCCGAGACGGCGACGCACGGGCCCCACGCTCCGGAGCACCGCGGGCCCGGGTCTCCTCCAGCGCCGTGGCAAGAACGCGGCGGGTCGGTGGGTCGGGCCGTTTACCTGCCAATGATCACCACCTCGCCGGTCGCTGGGGACGCCATGGCCAGACGCCTAGATGGCTCGGGGCCGTACCGCAAGTGCGAAGAGCTGTGCGCGACAGGGCTCTCGGGCGCCGCGCGCTGCGCCAGATCCCCGCGCCTGGCGGGGCGTGACCCGCGCCCATTGGCTTGGCACCCGAGCCCGGGGCGGGCGCGCGGGCCGGATAGGCTACTGGAGGGCCGGGGGGGCGGGCCCGCCGCCTCGGTCCCCATTGGGTGCGTGGTAGGCGGAGCCTCCACCCGGACACCCAGGCGCAGACCGGGAGCAAAGGCGAGCAGGCGGGGCTGTGGCCGGCTGGCGGATCCGGTGCGGGGGAAACGCTGGATGGAAAGCGCGAAGACCCAACCCTTCGGACTTCGGCAATTCATTTTTTCATATTTTAGCTTCCAACTGTACACCCTAAAATCAGTGTACATAGGAGGGGGCACCTCCAGGCTGGCACAAGGCTTGACCGCTAAAGGACCTCAAAGAAACTTGCAGTAGAATTTCCTCTTTGAAAATATTACCACCTCTTCAATACATACCCCGTTCAGGCCTTTATAGTGAGGGTGGTTATTGCTGAGTTTACACTCATAATTCGTTTCTAGAAAGATCCTCGCTGCCTTTCTCCACAGATGAGAACTGAGACCCAGGAACTTTGGGAAAGCAGGAAAGGAAAGCTCCAAATGTATTTATCTGTGAAACCGGAAGACGTCTTTGATCCCACTATACTATGCTAAGGGGACCGTGAGGAATAGGAGTTATTTGAGCTGTATGTACTTCCTCCTTCAAGAGGCAGAGTCGGTTTATGTATGACAGAAAGGAAATGTCCAGGAACAAACAAACAGACCAAGAGGAAAGAGCATCATACATCTCATGACAGTTTGTGTCCACACAGCACAAGCTGGGAAGGAAAATACCACAGTCATCCAATTCAAGAGGACTAGAGAGTACTCAAACTGAAAACATGCGCAACATTGACCAGATGACAAATGGAGCTCTTCCTTTGTTTTCCCCAGTCAGAACGTGGAAAGAGGATTGTCAGAGGGAGGGGTAGGCTTTAAAGAACAATTTCACAAAGTTTCAATAAACACATAGAACAAGGTGCTCAACTCACTTAAGAGAGGATAAGTGAAAAGTAACACAAAATAGATAACTCATCTTTCACCCACCAAATAGGCTAAAATTACAAAGACTGATAAAATATCCATATTGGCAATGAAGTGTTTCAGACCTGCAACCCTTTAATACACCGTTGAAGGCAGGCTTATATTGGCACAGCCTGTCTGGAGAAAAATGCTGTTGGGAGAGCAGTCAGCCATGAGCCCTCAGCATTCCTGAACTTTCTTGCTGAGTAGAGCAGACTGCAAGACATACCCACCTGATGCTAAGCTGTTTCTGTAGCTACGCACCCAGGCAGCTAAATAGATCAAGCCTCCTGCAGAGTGAGTACCTTGTAACTGCTCCCTCCTGGGGTGGGAGGGGACTGGCTTGTTTGCTGCTCACTACAGCGTCGGCTCTATGCTCAACAAGTGCTGGTCCCTTGGCCTTGCAAAAGCTGGGTCATCTGGCCCTCAGTGTAACCCTGTGGGAATTGGGGCTCCAAGATCAGGTGCAAATATGCTGAAACTCTGGCTATTGCTTTTGCTGTGAGTAGTAGGGTCTTTTATCTCTAATCCAGGAGTCTCATGTCTTCTGTCAGCTTCCACAAAACTGTGGCAAGCTAGCTCATTAGTTTGTAATAAGATGAAAATCTCACTTACAGTTCTTGACATGCCAAAATTTAAAAGGTATGTACTTTGGCTTTGCAATTCCAGTCCTAGAGATCTGTTGTATAGAAATACAGGTGGACATGAAGATAGACAAAATGTTTATTTCAGCAAATAAAATAGAATAGAAAAATATTAAAATATGTAGAATCTTAACATAATGTTAAAATAGACATTGAAAACATGATGAATATCTATCAATAAGAAACAGTTTTAAAGATTATGGTACAGAGGGCTTCTGCTTCTGGCCAAGAGGGAGTAACAGAAATCAGACTTACAGTCCTGCCTTAAACAAGCAGAACACCTCCCCCCCAATTATGGGAAAAGTTGGCCTCAGATATTAGACAAGAAGGAGTCTCAGATTGTGATCCCATCCATAAATATACACAGTCTACTGATTTTCAACAAAGGTATAAAGGCAATTCAATGGCAAAGAATAGTCTTTTCAACAAATGGTGCTGGAACAATTGGATATGCATAAGTAATGATAATAATAGCCCCTTACCATATATAAAAATACTAACATCCAAATGCACCCATGTGAAACCTAAAACCACAAAACATCTAAAAGAAAACATAGAAAACTTTGTAATGCTGAGTTAGGGAGAGATTTCTTAGATGTGCCACAAAAAGTTTAACAGGCAAATAAAAAGTTGGTAAATTAGACCTCATCAAATTTAAGAACTTATGCTTTTTCAAGACAATATCAAGAAAATGAAAAGATAAGCCACAAACTGGGGGGGGAAATATTTTCAAATTAGGTATCTATTACAGGTTTTGTTTATAAGATATATAAAGAGTTCTCAAACTCAATAATAATTTTTAAAATAGATTTTAAATTTAATTGTTTAAAGCAGTGACAAGTTTTATGTTGTGTATACATTATCACAACTTTTTAAATGGCCAAAAGATTTATTTTTTTTCAAATTTTTATTTAAATTCTAGTTAGTTAACATAAAGTGCAATATTGGTTTCAGGAGTAGAATTCAGTGATTCATCACTTACATACAACACCCAGTGCTCATCACAAGTGCCCTCTTTAATACCCATCGCCCCTCCAGCCCATCCCTCACCCTCCTCCCTCCATCAACCCTCAGTTTGTTCCCTGGAGTTAAGAGTTTCTTTATGGTTTGTTTCTCTCTCTCTCTTTTTGATGACTGAGAAATATTCCATTTTATATATATACACCATATCTTCTTTATCCATTCATCAGTCAATGGACATTTGGGCTCTCTCCATAGTTTGGCTATTGTTGATGGTGCTGCTATAAACATCAGGGTGCATGTACCCCTTCAAATCTGCATTTTTGTATCCTTTGCATAAATACCCAGTAGTGTAATTGCTGGGTCATAGGGTAGTTCTATTTTAAACTTCTTGAGGAACCTCCATACCGTTATCTAGAGTGGCTGTACCAGCTTGCATTCCCACCAACAGTGCAAGAGGGTTCCCCTTTCTCCACATCCTTGCCAACATCTGTTGTTTCTTGTGTTGTTAATTTTAGGCATTCTGAAGGTGTGAGACGATATCTTATTGATAGGTTTTGATTTGTATTTCCCTGATGCCGAGTGATGTTGAGCATCTTTCCATGCATCTGTTAGCCATTTGGGTTTTTTTTTAAGATTTATTTATTTATTTATTTGAGAGAGAGAGAGCACGTGCATGAGAGGTGGGGAGGGTGAGAGGGAGAAGCAGACTCCCTGCTGAGCAGGGAGCCCATGCAGTACTCGATCCCCGGGATCCAGGATCATGACCTGAGCCGAAGGCAGTTGCTTAACCAACGGAGCCACCCAGGCACCCCTGTTAGCCATTTGTATGTTCTTTAGAAAAGTGTCTATTCATGTCTGCTGTCCATTGCTTAACTGGATTATTTGTTTTTTGGGTGTTGAGTTTGATAAATTCTTTATAGATTTTAGATACTAACCCTTTATCAGTTATGTCATTTGCAAATATCTTCTTCCGTTCTGTAGGCTGCTTTTTAGTTCTGTTGATTATTTCCTTTTCTGTGCAGAGGTTTGTATCTTGATGAAGTCCGAATAGTTCATTTTTGCTTTTGTTTCCCTTGCCTTTGGAGATGTGTCTAGGAAGAAGTTGCTATGGCTGAGGTCTGAGAGTTCACTGCCTGTGTTCTCCTCTAGGATTTTGATGGTTTCCTGTCTCACATTTAGGTATTTCATCCATTTTGAATTTATTTTTGTGTATGGTGAAAGAAAGTAGTCCAGTTTCATTCTTCATGTGGCTGTCCAATTTTCCCAACACCATTTGTTGAAGAAACTGTCTTTTTTCCATTGGACATTCTTTCCTGCTTTGTCGAAGATTAGTTGACCATAGAGTTGAGGGTCCATTTCTGGGTTCTCTATTCTGTTCCATTGATCTATGTGTCTGTTTCTGTCCCAGGACCATACTGTCATGATGATTACAGCTTTGTAATATAGCTTGAAATCCAGAATCATGATGCCTCTAGTTTTGTTTTTCTTTCTCAGGATTGCTTTGGCTATTCGAAATCCTTTGTGCTTCCGTACAAATTTTGGGATTGTTTGTTCTTGTTCTGTAAAAAATGCTGTTGGTATTTTGATAGGGATTGCATTAAATGTATAGATTGCTTTGGGTAGTATAGATATTTTAACAATATTTGTTCTTCCAATTCATGAGCATGGAATATCTTTCCATTTCTTTGTATCTTCTTCAGTTTCTTTCATCAGCATTTGATAGTTTTCAGAGTACAGGTCTTTCACCATTTTGGTTAGGTTTATTCCTAGGTATCTTATTGTTTTTGGTGCAATTGCAAATGCGATCAATTTTTATTTCTTTTTCTGCTGTTTTGTTATTGGTGTATAGAAATGGAACAGATTTCTGTACATTGATTTTATATTGTGTGACTTTGCTGAATTCATGTATTAGTTCTAGCAATTTTTTTGGTGGAGTCTTTTGGGTTTTCTACATAGAGTATCATGTCGTCTGCAAATAGTGAGAGTTTGACTTCATTCATTCAGCCAATAAATACTTGCGTTGTGCCCCCACCCAATGCCAGTCACTTTGCTAGGTGAGAAGGATTAGATTGACAAGATCCTGCTCTCATGGAGTGTATATTTGGAAGTCAGCAAGAAATAAGTAAATGGATAAGATAATTTCAGAGCTTGGTAGTCTCTGTTGAGTAACTAGAAAGAGATAAGGGGGTAGTGACTATCCAGAAGGAGGCTGTAGAGGTGCTGCTTTAAGTTGAATAGAAGTCTTCTCTGAGAATATGGTTTTTTTAGCTGCAGACTAATTGATGAGAAAGATTCGGTAACATAAAGATCAGCAGTGAGCTTGCCAGATGTGAGAAACAAACAGAAGGCCAACAGAGCTGTAGCATAGTGGGCAAAGAGGTAAAAAATAGTATCAGAGAACCAGGCAGGAACCAGCTCATCTGGGGACTTGTCATGGTAGAGTTTGTGTTTTGTTTTAAATGAAATAAATAAATGAATAAATAAATAGAAACAACCCAATTAAAAAGATTTGAAGGGAGAGTTCACTCAGGAAGATATATTTAATAGTTAATAAGCAGTGTAAATATGTTAAACATCATTAGTCATCAGGGGAATTTAAATTAAAGCCACAATGAGATACCACTGCACACCCATTAAAATGCCTGACATCAAAAACACTGAAAATACTTAGATTGGTAAGGATGTGGAACAATGGAATTCTCATAGATTGCTGGTAGGAATGCAAAAAGGAACAACCAGTTTGGAAAACAATCTGGAAATTTCTTGTGACGTTAAACATACGTTTACCACACTACTCAGCAATCCCACTCCTAGGTATTACTCAAGGAAAACAAAAAGGGTCCACACAGATATGTATATAAATGTATTCTTAGTAGCCTTATTCATAATAGCCAAAACCTAGAAACAACTTAAATGGGGGATAGAATAACAAATTTTGATATATTCATACAATGTAATACTACTCAGCAATAAAAAAGAACAAACTACTTATTTATGCATTCAACAACATGAATGACTCCCAATAACATTATATTGAGCAAAAGAAGTCAGATGCAGAAGAGTATATCTATGATTCAAGTTTTTTTTTGTTTGTGCATGCACTGGCAGCGGGGAGGGGGTAGAGGGAGAGAGAGAATCTTAAGCAGGCCCAGCATGGAGTCTAGTTCGGGGCTCAGTCTCACAACCCTGAGATCATGACCTGAGCTGAAATCAAGAGTCTAACGCTTAACTAACTGAGCCACCCAGGCACCCCATATGATTCAATTTATATATGACTCCAGAAAAGACTGATCATAAGTATAGAAGATACTTCTTGTCCTGAAGATTGGAGGGGATTGCCTCAGTTGGGGCACAAGGGAAATTAGGAGTTGATAGAAGTATTCTGTATCTTGATTAGGACAGTGGTCCCACAGGTATACATATTATCAAAACCCACTGAAATAGGGTGCCTGGGTGGCTCAGTTGGTTAAGCATCTGCCTTTGGCTCAGATCATGATCCCAGGGTCCTGGCATTGAGTCCCCTGGAGGGCTTCCTGCTCAGCAAGGCGTCTGCTTCTCCCTCTGCCCTTCCCCGCCTCCCATTCTCTCTCTCTCTCTCTCTCAAATAAATAAAATCTTTTTTAAAAAACTCACTGAAATATACACTTAAGTGAGTGCATTACGTTATATATGTTACACCTCAATAAAATTGATTTTTTTAAGGTAGGATTTTGGATGATTTGTATCTTTCAATAATAAATGTTTGGGGGTGCCTGGGTGACTCAGTTGCTAAGCATCTGCCTTCAGCTCAGGTCATGATGCCAGAGTTCTGGGATCGAGCCCCGCATTGGGCTCCCTGCTCCGTGGGGAGCCTGCTTCTCCCTCTCCCACTCCCCCTGCTTGTGTTCCCTCTCTCGCTGTGTCTCTCTCTGTCAAATAAATAAAATCTTAAAAAAAAAAAAAAAGAATAAATGTTTGATTCACCCCACTCCCACCCCACCTAGGGAGAAAAAAAAAAAAACACACCGCACAAAACTTTGATCAGCTGAGATGCAGTACAAAGGTGAATTTGTGACAAGTACTTAGAAAGGAAGTAATAGATATTATATTTTTCTGACCAGTAACAGAAATGAAGACCATGTGATTTTTTTTCTTAATTTTATCTGTATATGTGTGTGTATGCTAATTTCTTTCCTTTCTTCCTTTTCCCCTGTTATTTTATGTAAGGATTGTTGGTAGTGCTTACCTTTATAATTTCGGTTACAGAAGATTCAGGTGAGCTTAGACTGAATTACACACAGATACTGAATGTGTTGCCCTGAGATGGATACGATGACTGTTAGCACTTGCTCTGTCTACCCTTTGTGCAGGGAGTAAGAGCAGCTCCGCGGGAGAGAAAATTGCATCTTCTCAGGAGAAAGCGGAGTCTTTACTATTGTGGCAAAAAAATTCAAGTGTGTGTAGAATCAAGGGTCTAACGCTTAACTAATGTTAATGTTATTGGGAGTCATTCATATTTGGATGGTACCCGTGGTCATTGGCTATTGTCTGTCTCCTCCAAACCCTATTATTATTATTTTTTAAGATTTTATTTATTTATTTGAGAAAGAGAGAATGAGAGAGAGCACATGAGAGGGGGGAGGGTCGGAGGGAGAAGCAGACTCCCTGCAGAGCAGGGAGGCCGATGCGGGACTCGATCCAGGAACTCCAGGATCATGACCCGAGCCGAAGGCAGCCGCTCAACCAACTGAGCCACCCAGGTGCCCTCCAAACCCTATTATTAAACAATTGTTTCTCCACCCCAAATCCACCCTTCTATATTCTGTTTGGTGATGCTGAAGCTGGCTTCCTGTGAAATTCTACCAACTGGGGCAGTAGAGAAAAAATGGAAGGCAGAAGGAGGAGAGAATATTCGCTTGCTGATCCTAGCAATGGCATCAGTGACCCCTATTGTTTCCATCTCCAGCTTTTTTGGCCCTCCTAGACACTGCCTCTCATCCCCATCAGAGGCATGACCAATTCCCAAAGGGTTTAAGCCTCAGTTCCACTGGGCCTCTCCTCTGAGCTTCTAGTTCCCAAAATCTTCCTGCATTGCCAGTCCTAGGAGCATAACCATGTCCTAATATTACTGTGTTACCTCAGTGTTCTCTGACTGCTTTTCAGTCCTCCAAGAACTATTGAACTAATTCTCCATATTAAATTCTCTGTTGCAATATCTAATGTGGTTTCTTGTTTCCAGACTAGACTTTGGACTTCTCTAAATGTTAAAAGCTGGTGATTATGAATTGATTCTAATGGAATCCAGGTAGTCTGAAATCCATGTGCATTCAGAGAGAGGTTTTCACATTAAAGTCCTGGCTAAAGTTTAAATGTGTAATATCTGATATGTTCTCCTTTCTTTTAATTAACTTAATTGAAATTGATCTTGATATTTCTGAAATTCTACTCTTTGCAAGTTGAATTTGTGTAGTATGAGACACAAGTACTAGAGAAAAAAACTGGATAAAGTTAAAATAGAATTAAGCACGTGAAAACATGTAGATTCTAATACTACTAGAAATTAAATACTATTAGGCAGAATGGATTTGTACAGCCAAAACTTCCTTATTAGAAATCTTGCACATCTAGCCAAGTATTCAGCCATTGAAAATGGCCAGATGGTGGCTACATTGAACTTGGCACAGACTTCAGAGGCTGAAATCCTTGTGTTTTCCACTCATTTCATAAAGTCAGTTAAGATTAATTTCTATACTCCTTTACTAGCTCAGTATTATCACCAAGAAATGGCAAGAAGTTAAATGTTGCTAGCAAAATTTTAAGAACTCATAGCTCTTTAAATGACAGCACTTTAAACTGAAACTGGTTCTTACGTAACCATACAAAATAGGAATTACAAGTGACTCAAGCGACCATACTTACTGAGACATATTCTGAGGATAAAAAGAACTACAAAAAAAAAAAAAAAACCAACAACTTGAATTTCATTTGGTGGTTTTATTTTTCATACCAATATATTGCTATTTTTAGCTTTTTTTTGTTTGGATAAATCAAATATATATGTTGATTTTGTTTTGGCATGAAGATTTCACCATAAGAGAAAATAAGGTATAATCATAGAAACAAAGAATTTAAAAAGGAGGGATGCCTGAGTGGCTCAGTCAGTTAAGCGTCTGCCTTCGGCTCAGGTCATGATCCCAGGGTCCTGGGATGGAGTCCCAAATCAGGCTCCTTGCTCAGCAGAGAGCCTGCTTCTCCCTCTGCCTGCCGCTCTTCCTGCTTGGCTCATTCTCTCTCTCTCTCTGACAAATAAATAAATAAAATCTTTTTAAAAATTATAAAAAAGAAAAGAATTTAAAGAGGAATGCTATGATCTTAGATAGTTGGATGGATGGATAGATAGATGATAGATGATAGATAGATAGATGATAGATAGATAGATAGATAGATAGATAGATAGATAGATAGATAGATAGAGTGAATGACTGAATGAAGGTATTTTCCAGCTTGGTTCTCTGAAGTTCTCTTTAAGATCAGTACCACCCAGTATCACAAATCTGGCCTGAAACCCTGATGCCCCAGTCTTGATCTCTACATTCTTCACTACAAGGAACCAGGACTGCTTGGAGAAATGGCTGACCCATGTTTGGTGTATGAACGCTACCAAGTTGGCCTGGGACAGTTGTGTGTCCAGAGGCAAGAAAGCTTTCAAATATCAATAGAATGGCATCTAAGGGACCTCAGACTCAGCCTATATGGTAATTAGCAATGAGAAGATTTACTTGGAATATCTGGTCAAATGCTCTGCTCTTAAATGACCTCAATTTACCTTTAAGAATTGGATTATTAAGTGCTCCTTTTGGCACCACATATATTAAGAATTGAAATGATACAGAGATTAGGTTGGCCCCTGCCCAAGGATGACACGAAAATTTGTGAAGCAGTCCATATTTCTACAGAACGGATTGATGGTTCCCAGAGGTGGGGGCTTGGCAGCAGGCAAAATGTGTGAAGGGTGCCAAAAGGTACAAATATCCAGTTATAAAATAAATAAGTCATGGGGATGAAATGTACAGCCTGGGTCAACTATACTTAATAATTCTATGTTGCATATTTGAAAGTTACTGAATAAATTCAAATGTTCTTATCACACAAAAGAAACATTCTGTAAGTTTGTATGGTGATGTTAATTAGTCATATTGTGGTGATCATTTCACAGTATATACAAATATCATATTAAAATACCTCTTTTTAAGCATTAAGTATATAAAGGTTAAGAATAAAGACCACAATATTTATGTTCTTGTGTTAAGAAAGGATCTGTGCATACATGATAATTTTGATATTTGAGAAATTCAGTCTCAGGGACAGCCTTGCAACTGCTATTAAAATGTGTAATCAAGAAATTGATTTAGACAATTTTTAAGATAAAATCTAATTTTTTGCATGGCTTTGGAACATCTGAGAAAACTCTAGAATCACCTTGGTATTATTTGTAAGTTTTATTTATTAGACTTATAAGAATTATTTAGCATTTGGGGAATTTTTATGAAGTCAGACAGTTGAAATATATAAAAAAAATCAAATGCAGTAAACTTATAAATACAGTTTTTAAAATGCTGTGAAACTGGAGCACCTGGGTGGCTCAGTTGGTTCAACCTCTGCCTTTGGCCCTGGTCATGATCCTTGGGTCCTGTCCTGGGATTGAGCTGCCGCATTGAGTCGTCCCGTTCCCCGCCCCCCACAATCACATCCTGAATCCAGGCTCACCGGGGAGTCTACTTCTTCCTCTCCCTCTGCTCCTCCCCCTGCTAATGCTCTTTCTCTCTCTCTCAAATAAATAAAATCTTAAAAAAAATAAAATACTATTTAAGTAACTTAGTAAATTCAAAGGACCCTTAAAAGTGATTGCTCAAAGTTTTGACGTATTTTTTAAAAAAAAAAGCAAGATGACTGTCAAAATCTAAGAAGCCTAAGTAAGAAAAAAGTGAACTCTTGAATCATCTTTTCTGTATCCTGAAACAACCCCAAAACTCCTATCAACGGTGGAGAACTAAGATACTTCCAGAAGATAAAGCCTCAAATCTTAAGGATTGCCTTTGAGCTAAAGACAGCTGCAAACCTCCTTAATTATAAAGTGCTTGAAGAAAAAAGAAGTGCCTGCTTTCAGCCCCAGTCCTCCAGCCTAAAGGAAGCAGGGAGAGGTGGGGCACAGAAAAGGCCAGGTCCAAGTGTCAAGACCTTGTGCACAAGGTGGAGACCTTGAACCGGGGTCTAGGCTGCCTCCCCACTTCGGGATAGTCAGGGCCAGGTATACACAGGTCAGCATTATTAAGCTCATGCAACCAGCACACCTGCAAATGGAGCCAAGTCAAGAATCCAAGCCCAAGCCGAGAATCCAAAGAAATGAGTTGACAGCTATCCACTGTACCCTCCAAGAGGTTGTGAGGGAAGATAGGGGCTTTGGCCAAGAGACTAAAAACACTTCATTGCACAACCAAAGCAGTGGAGGCCCTGGTCAGATGAACAGCTACAGATGCCAGTTGGTCCAGCTGTGTCTGATTAACTGATGGGCTATGCAGCCTGTAAATATCTACTTCTGTGAATAATTTACATAGGTAAAAGGGGACTTCAAGGAGGTTTGTGAGAGGGCGCCTGGGTGGCTCAGTCATTAGGTGTCTGCCTTCGGCTCAGGTCACGGTCCCAGGGTCCTGGGATCGAGCCCCGCATCAGGCTCCCTGCTCTGTGGGAAGCCTGCTTCTCCCACTCCCCTCTCTCGCTGTGTCTCTCTCTGTCAAATAAATAAAATCTAAAAAAAAAAAAAAAAATGGAGGTTTGTGAGAGGGCCCCTGAGGTAGGAATGGGGGCATGAAGGACTCAACCTGGTGACCATCCTTTTTACATATGACCCCTCCCCCCAAATCTGGCCAAATCTTGGCAGGAGAAGCTGTAGGCAGGCAGAAGGCGATGGGACTATGTTTATAAGGAATCCATGGGGCAGAGGCCTACCTGCAGCTGAGCTTTGGTGCCCACTGGCAACGCTTGAGAACGAGAGATCTTGGAGAAAGGAACATGCCTTCCAGTTGGTGTGGAAGATGCAAGACTATGTGAAGACTGGATAATCAAGCGTTGCTTTGGGTCCCTGCGGGCTTCTAGGGGGTCATAAACACTTCATTGTTCGTTGACTCTAGCTCACAAATTTGTTGTTGTTGTCTGACCTGTAGATTTTTCTTTAATTGTGAATCTGAATACTCCTGGAGACAGATCCATGTCTCTGTTATCAACATTGTCAAGCTGCTCACTGGCAGGAGTGGCCAGTGAGTGGCTCTCCCACCCTCAAGGGATAAACATCAGGAAGGGCCTCATGAGAGAACTCGTGTGTATTATTAGGTAGGCAAGGGCAGATGTCAGTGAAATTTGAGTCCTTCCTAGTTATATAATCCCATTTGTACCCATGGTGCCAGGAAGCTTGAATTATAATAATTCACATTAGTGTCATTCTAGAGCATGAAGAACTTTTGCCTCATTATCTCATTTGATCCTCACAATCTTTTAATTGTTGTTGTCTTCATCTGTAAGATGAGAAAACAGGAGGCTCTAAGAGGCAAGTTCAGCAACATTCATTTATTTAACCTCATTCATTAAATATTTATTGAGTATTTCCTATGTGCCAGTCACTATTCTGAATCAGCACTGTCCAACAGAACTTTCTGCAGTGGTAGAAATGTTCTATATCTGTACTGTCCAATATGGTAGTCACTAGTCACACATGGCTATTGCCACTAGGCTAATGTGGCTAAGGAAATTAATATTTAATTTTAGTTTATTCTAACACATTAAATAGCCACATGTAACTGCTGGCTACTATATTAGCTCAGTTCTAGACATTAGAGTGGTGAACAAGGCAGAATAAGACAGACCCCCCAAATTATCCAAATTATCCAAAATTTCTTCTTTTACATAGCCAAACCCCACTTCCTTCTGAAATTGTGAACTGCTTCACCCCATGATGGATGACTGCTCCTTTCTCTGGGCTCCTGAGCTTCCTGTAAGCACTACATGGTACACACTGAGTCATTCATTCACTCTGTTTTTTATTGTACAATCCACTGTGTTAAGAAATGCTTAATGTTGGGGTGCCTGGGTGGCTCAGCCATTTAGTCTGCCTTCGGCTCAGGTCATGGTCCCAGGGTCCTGAGATTGAGCCCTGCACCGGGCTCCTTGCTCAGCAGGGAAGCCTGCTTCTCCCTCTCCCACTCCTCCTGCTTGTGTTCCCTCTCTCGCTGTCTCTCTCTCTCAGTCAAAAAATAAATAAAAATCTTAAAAAAAAAAGAAAGAAAGAAATGCTTAATGTTTAGTCTTTTGCTAAATTGTAAACTTCTTAAGGTTAAGGACTATGCACAAGTTTTCCTTACTAAGCACATACTAGGTGTATCTTTATGCTTCTGAAAGCTTTCTTCCGCTTATTTCCAAAACACATCATTCTCTCCATTTTCTTTTATTTTTTTAGTTTGATATGATGCTATGTAATATGGGACATGGATTCCAACTTCAACGGAAAGTGTTAGATTGGTTTTATCCCCTCCCCACCATAGGATGCAAAAACAAACCAATAACCCTCAAAGCAGAATATGGAATGGAAAGATGGGATACAGAAAAAGAGCAAAGAAAGTTGTATTCCAGCAGAAGTTGAGAAAATATACAATTCAAAATGATGAAAAATAAAGGCACCTGACTGGCTCAGTCAGTTGCGCACATGACTCTTAATCTCGGGGTTGTAGGTTTGAGCCCCATGTTGGGTGTAGAGATTACTTACAAATAAAATCTTTAAAAATTAATGAAAAAGAATTCGTCTTTCAAATCCCTGCTTCAACATGGAGAATAAAACTGGTTTTGGATAACGGTCTTTTAGAAGTGATGCAGCCACCATAAGAGTGGTAAGCACAAAAGACAGGTCATATGGGCAAAATATTTTAACACTTTAGTCTGCCATGTCATTATAACAATGATTGGGGAAAAACGTTTACATAGGATAAAATTTAGGCAGGGCTATGTTATTGTAAAAGAAATGTGAAGCTTTGTAAAATGTTTCTTTTTTTATAATAATAAATTTATTTAAGAAAGTTACCTATAGAAACGAACTGCTTAAGGTAATATAAAGAACTCTGTATAGCACATATGAGGTCCCCATTGAGCAAGAACAGCTCCTGGGATGTAATCAGAGCCCAGATTTTTATGTCCGGCTCCCCCTGCAAACTCGCTCACTGGAAGAGGTGTTTTCCTTGGTCCTTAATTAAAGGAGGTTCCAGCAGGCCCCGACTTTTCTGGACACATGCAGGGAATTCAAGCTAAGGGGCAGTCTCAGTTGCAAATACAGCAGTCCTAATTAGGTAGGTAAATCTCCCCTCTGCCAGCCGGGACCAGTAACAGGCGAACACTGAAGGTGAACGGGCCGGTTCCTTCTTTCCCATTCGCCTCTGCCACCATTGGCCAGCAGCCCCCACTTCTCTCTCCAGGGTTGGAGAGCAGGGAGGTCCCACTGCCCTCTCATTGGCCTCTAGATGATTCTCTTACTTTGGAGTCAAAGGGCTCCAACAGCTCACCGTCTCCCATGTGGGCTGCATCTGTGTCTATGAAAAACAAATTCTGAGTTTTGACTCATCCCAATATAACACCAATCTCCATCAACCCATGTCTTACCCTCCAGCTGTTCTGTTTTTTTTTTTTTAAAGATTTTTAAATTTTTATTTATTTGACAGACACAGCGAGAGAGAGGGAACACAAGCAGGGGGTGTGGGAGAGGGAGAAGCAGGCTTCCCGCTGAGCAGGGAGCCCGATGCCGGGCTCGATCCCAGGACCCTGGGGTCATGACCTGAGCTGAAGGCAGACGGTCAACAACTGAGCCACCCAGGCGCCCCAGCTGTTCTGTTCTTTAGATTCCTCGAGCAGCAGTCGAATGCCAGTCCCTTACCTCCCTAACCTTCATTCTCTGAGGAGTCTGTCTGCGTCTCTGTCCCCAGGCGTGAGGTAAAGGCCTGAGCACCGCCCAGCCCCCTTGAGGGTGTAGAAGACCATGGCAACAGCCTCCCCCCGCCACAGATCTCTGCACACATCTCCTTTCTATCCCAACTGTCCACCCCTGACCCCAATGCTGGTAAGGGGTTTACAATTTTTAAAACACGCTCGACAACCTACTTTGGAAAAAATGCACTTTGGGCCGGCAATTCATTTTGACATCTAACATATGTCGTCTTAAAGTATTGGCTGTAATCCCCAATTTAACATCTTGCCACTGTTAAACAATGATTACAGAAGACAGGTGGTACAAACAAACTTTACTTAACATTTCATCAAGAGAACAGACTCCCTTCAGAGAACTGAAAAACGGGGCGGAAGACAAGAAGGTTTAAAGGATAAAGAACAGAGAACAAAGAAAAGGCAAATATCAAGTATCAGATCGTCTGGGATCACAAAGTCAGCCTTGTTTGGGGTGCGAAGGCCCAGAGTTGGCTTGGCATTTGGGGATTGGCTGGGTGGAGAGACTGCATTTCGGGTCCAGCCAAGCATTTATAGGGACACAGAAGTTACCCAAATTTCAGTTTGCTAGCACAGCTCCCTCTTGAAACAGCTCCGTCTGGGCCCTGGGAATCTATCTCAACGCCACGTAGGTAATAGTATACATGTCAGTATCAGAGAGACAAAGTAGGACAGTGGTTAAAAATGTGGGCCCTGGGGTCAGACTGCCAGCGTTTCAATGGCAAATTCTTCTTTTACTGGTTGTATGACCTTGGACAAGTTCATTAATTCCTCAAAATTCAGTATCTTCAGCAGTAAAATGGGCATAGTCACAGTTCCCTCTCAACGTGGTTATTTTAAAATGTGTCAGGCCCGTAGTAAGTGTTGGGTAGTTATTTGGCTACCACTGCCTTGCACGACAGCTCTTCCACACACACATTCTCCCTGCCCCACCCCCTCCCCGAACCTCCTTGCAAAGCATGGAAAGCAGATTCTAGCCTCACTCTTTCACAGCTGAGTGCTCTGAGACTTCCAGAGGCTAACGAAGGTAATAAAAGCCACTTGGCCAAAAATCTTGAATCAGAACTTTTCTTTCCAATGAAAATACTATGAATTTCAAGCTTAAGCAATGTTTCTCAAAAGATTTGAAATTTGAATTTCAGATGTGAAATTTAAAAACTCATGAATTGGGGCGCCTGGGTGGCTCAGTTGGTTGGGCGACTGCCTTCGGCTCAGGTCATGATCCTGGAGTCCCGGGATCGAGTCCCGCATCGGGCTCCCTGCTCGGCAGGGAGTCTGCTTCTCCCTCTGATGCTCCCCCTCTCATGTGCTCTCTCTCATTCTCTCTCTCTCAAATAAATAAATAAAATCTTTAAAAAATAAATAAATAAATAAATAAATAAATAAATAAAATAAAATAAAAACTCATGAATAGCCTCCAGGATCGTTCAGAAGCCTTGCAACGTCATAGCAAACTATTTCATAAAATGAATGTGCACACAGACTATTGCCTACATCTCTACCTGGCCCCTGTGGACACACCCTTGATTACATGTCCTTATCCTTCATTCCACTTCTTGACCTCCTTTAAAAGATCACAAGTAACCCCACACGTTGATATAGCACTTTACAAAATGTTTTCTCATCCATTCCTTGCCTATATTTATTTTGCTTAAAAAGAAGAAAGGAGAGAGAGACATAAGAGAAGAAAGGAAGGAAGATAAGTTCCAAGGTGAATGAAACATAATGAAATGTTACCGTAATAAAACTGCTCCACAAGAAATAGGGTTTTCATGATCATCACTCAGTTACCGGAAAGACCATAATTCTGAATGACAACAAAATGATTTAAACATGCCACAAACTGAATCGGGAATTTTTTTTCTGTACAAACTTTTCCTCCTCAACATCAGTTTTGAGATATTTTCTTTTGGGGGAACCAAAGATAGAAGACAGTTTGTATGTGTTGGGGAAACTTTTGGGGAAACAGAAAGGTGTTCCTAAAACTGAAAGATTCCGCTCTGTTTATATCACTCACATTTGTACCTATACTCCCATTAGGCCCAGGGAAGCTTGAGTTACACGATATTATTTATACTATATATCTCATATAATATATTGATAGTACTATTTTAACAAAGAGCATTTTGGAAGCTAGAATTTCAATATATATCATTGATAATTCTTTTTCCTTTTCTTTACCTATTAAACTGCATGGATTCACTTTCACTAGTAATAGAGATTTGATTTTATTCAGGACCTAGAGCAAGTGATCATCAAATTTGTGCCTTTGTACACATTTTAAAACAGCACTTCTTCCTCAAGACACTTATATTTCCATCTGCCGAAAATTGTCATACTGTATTGATATTTTTTAGAACAAGATACTTTACTGCCATCTTCTGGAAAATTGTTTTTATCATTTTTATAAGTACCAAATCTATGATATCTGAAATGGGAATAACACTTCCTTAGATGTGTCTCCCTTGTGCAGTGCACAACCTATACAACCCTATTTGACAGAGGTTGTGATGAGTGTAATATTGTCTAGGGAAATTCATGTGCTTGAAAACAACTACATCCAAAGAGACAGTAGCTACTTGTCAGAAACTAAAGATTTCATCACTGTTATAATTACTGTGGCTTCTTTCCAAATTATTTCTGAATTCACTCAGAGAAGATGTCACTCATGGATTTTATCTTTGTCTAGTCTCAGGATTCTGAGGTGGTAGGAGAAAGAACAAGAGACTGGGTAATGTAGCTCCTCAATTTGAAAATCATGCCAAGATAGAAGATGAGAGGTTAAGTCAACAAGCATGTAGCCTTAAACAAACAGGACAATTAAGATCTTCACCCTGAGTGACCCTTGATTTTCTTTGTTGGGGCTTCAGAGTCAAAGTCATTATGGATAGAGACACATTTGCAATGAAAAAGATTCTCCTTGCCTTTTGGCACAGTTCAACAATTTTATGCACAAGTCACCTCAAAAAAGACAAAAACCTCCCAACTTCCCAAGCCACTCTCACTTTCCCGTAGCATTAAACTCACCCAACCACAAACCAAATGAACAGGAAAACTAATGAGGTGTCAGGGAAGTGACATCTAGTTCTTCATAAGGAGAATTTTGAAGAGCACATGCCAATAAAACACTAATTTAATTCTCAGTGTTCTGTATTGTGATATTATACGTATGTAGGAGAATTTACCTCACACATGTTTGAAAACCACTATCAGGTCACTAATGTTCTTTGGGCCATGCTTTGGGCTCACAAGCAAATATAATTTATTCAAAATTGTTTTAAAACAATGCAGTCAGGTGATTTTACTATTCTGTCCCTCCTCCCCGTGCTGTCTATTGAACTTCCTGTGGTGATGGAAATGGCCTATACGTGTACTCTCTCCAACACAGCCATCACCAGCCATGCTGGCGATGGAACACTTGAAGTGTGGCTAGTGAGACTAAGGAACTGAATTTTTATTTTTATTTCATTTTAATTAGTTTAAATTTCATCTTAAATAGTCACCCGTGGCTAATTGTTACCATATTAGACGGTGTAGCTTATACATACTCTTCCATCTCCAGAATGCTTTATTTCTGGCTTATGCATTTATGAAACTCCATTGAACGAATGAAGGAATGAAGGAAGGAATGAATGAACATGTTATAAGTAGATATTGTATATAGCTGATGCAGATCAATAAAAATATTTGATGTTGGGGGCACCTGGGTGGTCCTGTCATCTAAGCATCCAACTTCTGATTTCAGTTCAGGTCACGATCTTAGGGTCATGAGATCAAGTCCTGAGTGGGGCTCCATGCTGCATGTGGAGTCTGCTTGAGATTCTCTCTCTCGCTCTCCCTCTGTCCCTCCCCCCGCAGCTCATATTCCCCCTCCCTCCCTCTCTCTCTCCCTCTCCCTCCCTCCCTAACAAAAAAAATTTGATGCTGACAGTGAAACACTTAGTTTCAGTGTTTCATGTCATCAAACATCTTTGTACAATATTCTAAAGGAGTTTGGTTATTTGAGTGCTCCTGTTTTTTTGGGGTTGTGTGTGTGTGTGTGTGTGTGTGATTTTGGATGATGAATGAGTGGGAGTTTACTTTGGATTGGATAAGAGTTATCGGGGTTTTTTTTCAAAACATATTCCAGCCTTCACTGATCCTACTTTTGAGTTGAAAAGCTAAATTCGCATCTGTTATGGTGAAACTGATTTAATTACTGACTCAAGCAAGTAGGAAAAAAATTGACATGGTATATACTAGGGAATAAGGCTTTTTATAAGCAAGTTCTTCGGACAGCAGAAAAAGGAAAGCCAAAGTGATGGCAATCTCCTCTGCACATATGCTGCACAGACGGGCCTTTCAGAAATCAGTTTCGGTCTGGCACGAAGGCCGTGGCTGCCCCGACAGTGCAGTGTCTGGGGCTCATGAAAAGGCAGGAGTGTGCTTGGCTCTAAAGAAACCCTTCCGTTCCGCCCCCCTTTGCGCCAAGCACAAGGGAGACTGCATAGGCAGCAGAGTGGACTTCAGGCCACCTTTTACTAGTTTCCACCCATGGAAGTTGTTTCAACATTTATGACGGTATTTTTCCGCTTTTTTCCCCCTCTGGCCCACTCCCCTGTTTAATCAGTGATCACCTATCCCACTGAATACAGATTTACTGCCTTAAATCTAGGGCACTCTACTGGTTCTTAAAAGTGAGAGATTTGTATAAAGAGGAAGTTTATTTTTGAACCTGAGGTAAGACATACATTTATACTTAAGAAGTTCCTTTTAACAATAGTTAAAATTCCTATCAAGGCGGACATCTGTCCAATTAGCTGGCAGTAATGTGCTGAGTTACAGTCATCCCTGCGATGTACGAAAAGAAGTCAGACAAGATCGGAGTCCAGGAGTAGTCAGCTCTGGATGAGGCCAAGGCCAGCTCCCCTTTTCACAAGTGACAAGACTCAGTCCTAGAGAAGAAAGGGACTTGCTAAGCGTCACACAGCAACTCAGTAGCAATGCTGGAGACGGAAGCCAGAAGCCCTGACTCAAGAGGGTCAGCTTTCTGTGGCCAACATTTCTCGGTTTTTTCCACCAAAGAACCTCAATGGCAGAGAATGAAGACACTTCCTTCCTGGGGTCACAGAAAACACCTCCTCGAAACTTAAGGTTTCATTGGAGTTTGGAGTGTTTTCTTAAGAATGTATAATAATTTACATTCTATTCTATAATATGTCCATATTTGTGTTAATATAAAATAATATTTGAGGTTCTGGTTCAAGATGGTGATGCACCTCCTCCCATGGACATACTGAATCTACAGCTAGATATGGAACAATTTCCTTTGAGAAAACCCTAGAAACTGGGGGAGTGACCCCTTCACATCAGGCAAACAAGAGAGAAATCACACTGAATGGGTAGGAAAGGCTGAGACACTACCCTCCATAAACCGCTCCCCTGCTCAGCAACTGGTAATTGAGAGGGAACGCAAAACCTGGAGCTTTTCCCTGAGGAGTCATGGGTTTGTACCCCACATCGGGCACCCTGATTTTAAAACCAGCAGCACCTGAGAATGCGGAGAAAGGGGAACCCTCTTGCACTGTCGACGGGAATGCAAATTGGTGCAGCTACTCTGGAAAGCAGTATGGAAGTTCCTCAAAAAGTTGAAAATAGAGCTACTCTATGACCCAGCAGTTGCACTACTAGGTACTTATCCAAAGGATACAAAAATGCTGATTTGAAGGGGCACATGCTCCCCAACGTTTATAGCAGCAATGTCCACAATAGCCAAACTATGGAGAGAGCCCAACTGTCCATTGACTGGTAAATGGATAAAGAAGATATGGTATATATATATATATATATATATATATATATATATATATATATACACACACACACACACTGGGATATTAGCCATCAAAAAGCATGAAATCTTGTCATTTACAATGAAGTGGATGGAGCTGGAGTGTATTATGCTAAGTGAAATGAGTCAGTCAGACAAAGACAAATACCATATGATTTCACTCATATCTGGAATTTAAAAAACAAAACAGATGAGCATAGGGAAAGGGAAAGAAAAATAAGATAAAAACAGAGAAGGAGGCAAAAATAGTAAGAGACTCTTTTCTAAAAAAATTTTTTTAAGTTTTATTCATTTATTTGACAGAGAGAGACACAGCGAGAGGGAGAGAGGGTGAAGCAGGCTCCCTGCACAGCAGGGAGCCTGATGCGGTGCTCAATCCCAGGACCCTGGGATCATGACCTGAGCCGAAGGCAGATGCTTAACGACTGAGCCACCCAGGTGCCCCAGTAAGAGACTCTTAACTATAGAGAACAAACTAAGGGTTGATGGAGGGGAAGAGGCGGGATGGGCTAGATAGGTGATGGACATTAAGTAGGGAACTTGTAACGAGCCCTGGGTGTTATATGTAAATGATGAATCACTAAATTCTACTCCTGAAACCGATATTACACTATGTGTTAACTAACTTGAATTTAAATAGAAATTTGGGAGAAGTAAATAAATAAAATAAATTAAATAAATAAAATAAAATAAAACCAGCACCTCAGAGATGAATCCCCAAAATATCTGGCCTTGAAGACAAAGAGGGCCTTTCCCCATGAGATCCACAGTGCTGTGGGAACTGAGCTGCAGCTCTTACAGGGCCCACCGGCAGACTCACCGGTCCCTGGGCCCAGCACAAAATCAGCCCTTTGAAAAGTGCCCAGACTCTATGTGGAAGAGACTTATTTACTTGTAAAACATCGGTCTAAGGCACAGGGGCCTGTTGGGATACTCTCCAGGGCTGGAGGCTGGCGGGCACCGTCTTGTACATCCTCCCTCTGCTTTGTGAATGCTGGCAGGCACCTTTACTTTCTTTTTCCTCTTTTTTGTTTTTCTTTTCCTTTTTTCCCCCTTTTCTCAGTAGGTGCCATCCTCACACTCTCCCTTGCCACACTCCAGACCACCAGCATCTCCCAGAGCGGAACTTCTACACATGTCTGGGGCCCCTGTCTTTACAGGTGGTGACCTAGTTTTAATACCTACCACCCAGGGGACACCCCCTGATTGCCTGGTTCTGGAGGCCAAGTGGGGCTTGTGTTCTTGGGTCCCACAGGACCGTAACAATTAGGGAGACAGTTCATGGCACTTCACAGATAACAGCAGAAACACACCAGGCTGTCTGAGAAAGAGGCCTGTTTGCTTGTCCAGGAGCTTTGGCCTGTGGGGCAAGCTTTTGGTTTGGCACACTTACAGGGTCCTACAAAGGGGCTCTCAGGGAGGAGAGGCCAGTGGACACAATCTTTGCACTCTCCCTCCGCCTCTCCTCCTCTCTTCAGCTCACTGGCATTCCAGAAAGAGCCTGTACCATTGCCTGGTGCCAGGACTTTTATGACTGCTGCCGGGGGAAGCTCTGTATCACCAGGCTCTGGTGGGCTTATACTTTCAGGTTTCACAGGACTTTAACTGATGGAGAAAGAGATTTTAAACAGCTACCACCCCCAGGCACAGCGAGAAACAACAGACCCAGGAGCTCAGTCTTTCTGTGAAAGTGGCCTACTAGCTGAGGGGTAGGATTCTAATTAAACACACATTTAAGGGCTGTCTGTAACATTTCTTGAGACCCGAGGCAGTGGGCACTTTCTTCGCGTTCTCCCTCTGCCGTGGCCCAGTATCTCTCACAGGGAATCTCTCCTACATACATGGCCAGTGCCCTAGTTTCTGTGGCTGCTGTCCCAGGGACACACCTTGATTGCCTGGCTCTGGTGACCAGGGGGCTTTCCTTTCCCGGGTCCCATGGGTCTGTAACAATCAGAGACATGATGCTTGGCAGCCTTGCCCCAGGGCGCTGCATAGACAGCAGACTGAAGCATAACCCCAGGCTTTCTGTAAAAAAGAAACTACTTGCTAGTCATGGGGACTCGAACTTAGGGGCAGGTTTCAGGTTTGGTGTACATCTAGAGGCGCTCAGAGGGAACATAGGCCGGGGGGCATCATCATTGCACTCTCCCTCTGTCTCACTGCAGCTCACTGATATCTCCCAGAAAAGAGCTGGTGCATTCATCCAGAGTCCCAATTTCTGCAACTGCCACCAGGAGACAGCCCCAGATCATCTGGCTCTGAAAGCCAGCCAGGCTTGTGCGTGCAGTCCCACAGAACTGTATATACTTGTATTCTTTAAAAGCTGCTGCCTGAGCATCTGGTTTCCAATCAGCCTGAATCTACATGTTGACTGGGATCCTCCACCACCTTGGGGACACTGACTGATCTTGGCAAACCCTTAAGTATTGGGCTGTTAAAAATATAATAGACTTCTTGGACAATCACGAAGGTTTGAGAGACAACCAAGATCAAACTGGGCAGGGTCAAACAATAAGGTTCAGTTCCTACACAAAGCTAACCTTTCAAGATTGAAAGAGGTGGTTGTTTCAACTAATTCATAGAAACCAATGCAGAAACTCAAGCAAAATGAGGAAACACAGAAATATGTCCCAAAGGAAGAACAAAATAAAACATCAGAAAAAAAAAAAAGAATTAATGAAAAAGAGATAACTAATTTACTTGATAAAGAGTTCAAAATAATGGTCCTAAAGATGCTCATTGAACTTGGGAGAATCCTCAACAATATTAGCAAACTATATTCAACAATACATTTAAAGGATCACACAACATGATCAGGTGGAATTTATTCCAGAGATGCAAAGATGATTCAATCAACCAAATCAATCAACATTCCACATAACATAACAAAATGAAGCATAAAATCATATGATCATCTCACTAGATGCAGAAAAAGCATTTTACAAAATTTGTCAGCAATTTATGATAAAAACTCTCAACAAAGTGGGTATAGTAGGAAAGTACTTTAACATTATAAAGGCCATATGTGACAAGCCCACAGATAACATTATACTCATGGTGAAAAGCTTAAAGTTTTTTTCTCTTCAGATCAGGAACAAGACAAAGTTGCCCACTCTTGTTGCTTTTATTCAACATAGTATTGGAAGTCCAAGCCAGGGCAATTAGGCAAGGAAAAGAAAAAAAAAGGCATCCAAATTGGAAAGGAAGAAGTAAACCTGTCACTCTTTGCAGATGACTTGATACTATATATAGAAAACCCTAATGATTCTACCAAAAAAAATTTTAGAACTAATAAATGAATTCAGTAAAGTTGCAAGATATACAGAAACCAGTTGGGCTTCTGTACAGTAATAACAAACTACCAGAAAGAGCAATTAAGAGAACAATTCCATTTTAATTGCATCAAAAAGAATAAAATACCTAGGCATAAACTTAACCAGGGAGGTGAAAAACCTGTACACTGAAAACTTTAAGACATTGATGAAAGAAATTTAGGAAGACACAGATAAATGGAAAGATATTTCATGTTCATGGATTGGAAAAACTAACATTGTTAAAATGTCCATATCGCCCAAAGCAATCTACAGATTCAGTGCAATTCTTTTCAAAATTCCAATGACATTTTTCACAGAACTAGAATGAGCAATTCTAAAATTCTAAACAGAGCCCGTAAGCTCCTTGTGATAGGTCTTGGTGGTGACTTTTTGGATTTGACACCAAAAGCAAAGGCAAGAAAGGCAAAAAGAAACTACATTAAACTAACATGTTTGGGCACAACAAAGGAAAACATCAACAAAATGAAAAGGCAATCTCCTAAATGGGAGAAAATATTTGTAAATGATAGATCTGACTGGGGGTTAATAGCCAAAATATATAAAGAACTCATAGAACTCAATGGCAAAGAAACAATCTGATTTTGGGGCACCTAGGTGGTTTAGTCGGTTAAGTGTCTGCCTTCGGCTCAGGTCATGATCCTGGGGTCCTGGGATCGAGCCCCGCATCAGGCTCCCTGCTCAGCGGGAAGCCTGCTTCTCCCTCTCCCGCTCGCCCTGCTTGTGTTCCTCTCTCGCTGTGTCTCTCTCTGTCAAATAAATAAATAAAATCTTTAAAAATAATAATAATAATTTCACTGTTTTATTTAATCCTGATTGGATCATAATTTTACCAATGCAGTGTTTCCTGACTGTATATGAGTCACCCCCGGTTTTCTCAATTTGCTGTGCTAATAATCCTAGCACAGAACCAGTGTTCATGTTTTACAGAATTCTTGCACTTGAGGTGGAGTATAGTTGGTTGAGAATAAAGCTTACCTATTGTCATAACTGTTGTTCCATGTAGTATCCTTTGTATTGTTTAAAACAATGTTATTAGCATTAGAAGCCTAACCAGATCTAATGTGCCAGGGGTTCAAAAATCAACACTAGAGTGAGGTAGAAAAAAGGGATTGCCCTTCTACCCCTTGTAAGCCAGGCAAGTCCCTGAGATGTCGGCCCATGAGGATTATTGCTGGATTAATTCAATTCCATAAATATTTATTGACACCTACCATGTACCAGGCAGGGTGCTTGATGTATATACATTACTTAGCATTAAGAATTTGAAAATTCAGGTGCATTTCCAAAAGGAAGAAAATATATTAAGGAATTTGTAATGTGTAAAAACTCTGAAAATTGCAGCTCAGACTCTTGGTGTTTTTATGGGGGCAGATCCCCCCCCCGCCCCCCCAGTGATCTATCTATAGGATTCTTCTAACAGCTGCAAAACTTGTCCACTAAATCAATGTCTCTTGGGGTCTTTTAGAAGCCAGGAATACTGTCAGCTGCATAGGTATGCTGAAGTTAAATTAATTCTGTGCCTTTAGGGCTGGCTAAAAGGAAAAAAAAATAAGAGAATGAATTAATTCCTTTTGCATTTAACATTCAAAGCCTTCTAATTTTTTTTAAATTTATTTATGTGTGTGAGAGAGAGAGCATGAGAGGGGGGAGAGTCAGAGGGAGAAGCAGACTCCCTGCTCAGCAGGGAGCCCAATGTGGGACTCAATCCCGGGACTCTAGGATCATGACCTGAGCCGAAGGCAGTCGCTTAACCAACTGAGACACCCAGGCACCCGTAAGCCTTCTAAAATTTTAAGTAGAGTTCATGAAGTTTTATTTGTGACATTTCTGTGATTTTATCTATATTGCCTTATTTGCCTTAAATAATGCTACACCAGGAAAAGAATCTAAATTCTTCCAACCAGTGAATAACAGCATAAACTAGTAAGAGTTCTTTGAGTCTTTAATCTTTCGTATGTCCTTTCTTATTAATGTTTTACACTGTGCACTACATATATTATTTGAACTGTCATTGGACTTGGGGGTTGTGCCAATGCCTATGAATTTTAAACTTACTATGAGCCCACTACTAACAGCCTACTGTTGACTGGAAACCTTACCAATAACATAAACAGTCAATTAGCACATATTTTGGATATCATATGTATTATATACCATATTCTTATAATAAGTAAGCTAAAGAAAAGAAAATGCTATTTAGAAAATCATAAGAAAGAGAAAATAGGGGTGCCGGGGTGACTCAGTCGCTTAAGTGTCTGATTCTTGATTTGGACTCAGGTCATGATCTCAAGGTTGTGAAATTGAGCCCTGCGTCAGGCTTCACGCTGGGCATGGAGCCTACTTAAAATTCTCTCTCTCTCCCTTTCCCTCTGCCCCTACTCTCTCCCCCCGCCGGATAAAAAAAATAAGAAGAAGAAAGAGAAAATACATTTATAGCACTGTATTATATTTATTGAAAAAAAATCCACTTATAAGTGGAGTTGCACAGTTCAAACCCATGTTGTTTAAGGGCCAACTATATAATGTTTTGTCAATTATACCTCAATAAAAATAATAAATACTTGAATTTCTTTACCATTTTAAATTATATACACTTTTCCCCAAAACATATTCTAGTAAAATTGATGCTTCAGAAAAATTCATCATTTTCTTGCATACTCCTGGCATAATGCCACAGATTCCTGAGTGTATTTGAGAAGTACAGTGGTCCATGAAACTTTGCAGAAACCAAGCATTAGGCTGAAAAAATATTGAATTATCTTTACCTTTTCTTGATACTGCCTTTTCAAATTAAGCTTAAAAATAGTATTTTGGGGGTGTTGAGTTTGAGAAGTTCTTTATAGATCTTGGATACCAGCCCTTTATCTGTAGTGTCATTTGCAAATATCTTCTCCCATTCTGTGGGTTGCCTCTTTGTTTTGTTGACTGTTTCCTTTGTTGTGCAGAAGCTTTTTATCTTGATGAAGTCCCAAAAGTTCATTTTTGCTTTTGTTTCACTAGCTTTTGGAGATGTATCTTGAAAGAAGTTGCTGTGGCCGATGTCAAAGAGGTTACTGCCTATGTTCTCCTCAGGATTTTGATGGATTCCTGTCTCACATTGAGGTCTTTCATCCATTTTGAGTTTATCTTTGTGTATGGTGTTAGAGAAGGGTTGAGTTTCATTTTTCTGCATGTGGGTGTCCAATTTTCCCAGCACCATTTATTGAAGAGACTGTCTTTTTTCCATTGCATGTTTTATCCTGCTTTGTCAAAGATTAGTTGACCATAGAGTTGAGGGTCCATACCTGGGTTCTCTATTCTGTTCCATTGGTCTATATGTCTGTTTTTGTGCCAGTACCATGCTGTCTTGGTGATCATAGCTTTATAATATAGCTTGAAATTGGGCAACGTGATGCCCCCAGCTTTGTTTTTCTTTTTCAGCATTTCCTTGGTGATTCGGGGTCTTTTCTGATTCCATACAGATTTGAGGATTGTTTGTTCCAGCACTTTGAAAAATGTCATTAGAATTTTGATCAGGATGGCATTGAAGGTATAGATTGCTCTGGGTAGCATAGACATTTTAACAATGTTTATTCTTCCGATCCATGAGCATGGAATATTTTTCCATCTTTTTGTGTCTTCTTCAATTTCTTTCATGAGTGTTTTGTAGTTCCTAGAGTATAGATCCTTTACCTCTTTGGTTAGGTTTATTCCGAGGTATCTTATGGTTTTTCGTGCTATTGTAAATGGAATCGTTTCTCTAATTTCTCTTTCTACAGTTGCGTTGTTAGTATATAAGAAAGCAACTGATTTCTGTGCATTGATTTTGTATCCTGCCACATTACTGAATTGCTGGATGAGTTCTAGTAATTTGGGGGTAGAGTCTTTTGGGGTTTCCACATAAAGTATCATGTCATCTGCAAAAAGAGAGAGTTTGACTTCTTCTTTGCCAATTTGAATACCTTTTATTTCTTTTTGTTGTCTGATTGCTGTTGCTAGGACTTCTAGTGCTATGTTGAACAACAGTGGTGACAGTGGGCATCCTTGATGTGTTCCTGATCTTAAGGGAAAGGCTCTCAGCTTTTCCCCACTGAGGATGATATTCGCTGTGGGTAACAAATAATCAAGTCAAAAAGTGGGCAGAAGATATGAAAAGACACTTCTCTGAAGAAGACATACAAATGGCTAACAGACACATGAAAAAATGTTCATCATCATTAGCCATCAGGGAAATTCAAATCAAAACCACATTGAGATACCACCTTACACCAGTTAGAATGGCAAAAATGGACAGAGCAAGAAACAACAAATGTTGGAGAGGTTGTGGAGAAAGGGGAGCCCTCTTACACTGTTGGTGGGAATGCAAGTTGGTACAGCCACTTTGGAAAACAGTGTGGAGGTTCCTCAAAAATTTAAAAGTAGAGCTACCCTATGACCCAGCAATTGCACTACTGGGTATTTACCCCAAAGACACAGATGTAGTGAAAAGAAGGGCCATATGCACCCCAATGTTCATAGCAGCAATGTCCGCAATAGCTAAACTGTGGAAAGAGCCAAGATGCCCTTCAAGAGATGAATGGATAAAGAAGATGTGGTCCATATATACAATGGAATATTACTCAGCCATCAGAAAGGATGACTACCCAACTTTTACATCAACGTGGATGGGACTGGAGGAGATTATGCTAAGTGAAATAAGTCAAGCAGAGAAAGTCAATTATCATATGGTTTCACTTATTTGTGGAACATAAGGAATAGCATGGAGATATATAGCATGGAGGAGAAGGAAGTGAAAAATGAGGGGGGGATTTGGAGGGAGAGATGAACCATGAGAGACTATGGACTCTGAGAAACAAACAGGGTTTTAGCGGGGAGGGGAGAGAGGGGATTGGTTAGCCCGGTGATGGGTATTAAGTAGGGCATGTACTACATGGAGCACTGGGTGTTATACAAAAACAATGGATTGTGGATCACCACATCAAAAACTAATGATGTATTGTATGGTGACTAACATAATGTAACAAAATTTAAAAAAATTAAAAATTAAAAAAATTAAAATCCATCTATTTGGGAAAAAAGATAGTATTTTCGCTTCTGGGAGAAAGTCATAGTCTTCCTTTACTATCATCTTTATCTTCTGTTTTCTTAACCTTGTGATAAAAAGAATAGGGCACAACTCTATGCTAAAAGAGGTCCCCTGATTTGTAGACTTTTCGGTAAGATGGGGATAAACTTGGAGAAAAAATGTTGAATTATTAAATGTAATTTGGACTAAATATTAATATGATTTAATTATTAAATTAAATTGGTTAATTTTATATCATAAAATTATATGATATAATCATTAGTATTATAATTATATAATTATTCTATGTGGTTATGTAATTCTTATATATAATTATATTATTAACAAATATTTTATAATAATTATTAATCACTAATGTTATGGCTAGCTCTATTATAATCAATGTAAGTGCACTTGAATTACTACATGTACTTTGGACTCAGTATAAGCAAACTTTATGGATTGGATTAAAGAATGTTCAGGTCCAGAAATTTTATTGAAGTTGTCTACAATCCCTTACAAGTAAAATTTTTTGAGCATTTTTAAAAACCTTCCAATTTTCTTTGTGTAGTTGAAAAAGCTAAGACCAAAATAAAATTTATTCTACACATCCATGGAGGATGCCAAGAAAGACGAGGCATGGCCCCCATCTACAGAAGCTTATAAGGATACTATCGGTGATGATGATGATGATGATGATATCACCTGAGGGATAGGAGGAAATGCAGACTTGATTTCTGTTTTAACGATAGCTAGGATTCCATAATCCTGAATCAGCAAGGACAACTGAGTCACCACTACCCTAAAACAAGCACTTCACACCCATAGAAGAGACTGCCTTCTGACAAAATACAGAAATATGCTTCCACAATGCCTAGCCAATGAGCCTGGATATCTCCAGACCTCGGACACTCTGCTTTCCTAAGACCCAGGTCACAGAGTCTCAACCCTGGAGCCCAACTTTTGATCTGGATCAGGTTCCTTGTTTGGCAGGAAACCTTCCCTCAGTACTTCATCTTTGCTTCCAGAATCATTACTTCTCCTTAACAAAAGAAAATAAGGTTAGAAAGGCAGGTGAGGTCCAGGAAATGGAGGGTTTTGACTGTAGATGGAGTAAATACCTGTAAAATCATGACAAAATTAATAGGAATAGAAACTGGAGGTTGTGCTTATACCTAGAAAGTGGTAAACTTGACACAACTGTTAGATATCCCTCTGAAATCTCCAGTTAAGTGATGCTTTTTTTTAACTGAAAAACTCAATTATGGATGAAAAATCCAGAAGATATTTGAAGACTTATGGTAAAATGTGGATAATTCTAAAGATTTATGCCAATCAACTCAATTATTAGGCTCTTCTTTGTTGTATACATTAAGAATTTTTGGTAGTAGTAAGATTTTAGAGCTAGATTTAAAGTAGAAGGAATGCTCCAGGATGAGAGAGGAAATCAAAAGGGAAAGAGAGAAAATCAACCAAGTGCTTTGTACTAGCTGTATGACTATCATACTTGAGTGATATGTAGCCAATGTCACCAATTTTATTTTATTTTTAAAAGATTTTACTTATTTATTTGAGAGAGAGTGCAAGCGTGCACACGCAGAGTGGGGGTAGGGGGAGAGGAAGAGGGAGAAGCATTCTTCCTACTGAGCAGGGAGCCAGACTTGGGGCTCAGTGATCCCGAGAGCCCAGGACGGTGATCTGAGCTGAAGGCAGATGCTTAACCCACTTACCCACCCAGGTCCCCTCATTAATTTTATTTTTATATGTGCCTTTGAGTTGGGTTACTTTACCATTAGAAGACAAAGAACTTGCCTCTTCAACCTTGAAAAGTTGTAAGTTGTGATAATGTTCAGTCATAGACTGGCTAATTCCTCTTTGGCAAAGAATATACTATGAAATTAATGGTTGGCCTTTAAGGAACACTTCCTAGTTATAAATTAGAATCTTAGGTTAAACTGTGCTTTGTTTATTTCAGATGCTACCCTTGAGGCATGTGATAGTGTGGGTACAACTTCAAATACCTCCTGCCTCCTTGTACATTACATATTAATTTCGACTTGTTAATGACTATAGTTTTTGGGTTGTGAAGGGAATGGGACTCTTTCATTATGGTAATTTACAGTCCAATGTCCATTTATTTCAGAACAGATTGAAATTATCAGCAGGTTAAAGTTAATTTGTAACTCACAAGTAAGAAATCTTACAAGTCCCGGCACAAAATGTGATATTTATTTAAACTGTGAGTACAGGGTCTATCTGCAATTTAGTATCTAAATATCCTTCCCAAAGTCCATGAGGATGATTTCTCCAGACTTGATTGGTTCCAGTTGGAAAAACAGTGTTTTTCATACTAAGGAATATGAATCTCATTTAAGTGGCTCTAAAGGGAGAGAGTACAGTACATTTGATGTAGAATATGTAAAATTACACAAAGTGAGCCCCTGATAAAACATCCAGGTAGGAGTATGGGTTGCTGTTGTGTCCAACAGCAAAAGAAAAAGAGGCTCTGGAACTTCAGTGATCATATTTTCAAAGTACTGAGTGGTGATTATCTTCCTAATAAATATAAAAGGGATTATATGTTTTACTGGTCAGGTCATTAGCCCTAGGAAATAACTGGTCTGTTGTTTGAAAAATGAGGGGAAAAATTTTCACTCTGCATTTTCAGGCTAATTTGCTTTTAACTTTTAGGGTAGAAAAGAATCATGGTAATTTTAAATATTTCACAAGCAATGATGCATTTCGTGGTATTTCTCTGGGAAGAATAGGTGAAAGGTTGTCACAGTGCCTAAATTACTTATCGGATAAATCAAGTTTTGTTGTACTGGGGTGGGAATCCAGTGGTGAGCAGCAATATGGGGTTGACTTGGGTAAACTTTTACAAGTAAGTAGTAAACTATGAAACTGTGCTATGTGCCCTCATAGTGGAAGATCAACATACTACAGGCATACACAGGACCTAACATAAACCAGCTGTTAGGGACTGAACTATGTCCCCCCAAATTCATATGTTGAAGCCCTGACCCCTAGTATCTCAGAATGTGACTGCATTTGGTTAGTGCTCGCTTCAGCAGCACTTATACTAAGATTGGAATGATACGGAGATTAGCATGGCCCCTGCACAAGGTTGACATACAAATTCATGAAGTGATCCATATTAAAACAAACAAACAAACAAAAAGAGGTAATTAGGTTAAAATGAGGCCTTTAGGGTGGGTTTTAGTCTAATCTGACTGGTGTCTTTACAAGAAGGGATTAGGACACACAGAGACATACCAGGGGTGCCATGCACAGAGGGACAACCACGCGAAGCAGCAGCAAGAGGGCAGATGCGTGCAAGCGAGGGAAAGAGACCCAGCAGAAACCAACCCTGCTGACACCTTGATCATGGACTTCCAACATCCAGAACTCTGAGAAAATAAATTTCTGTTGTTTAAACCACTCAGCCTGGGGTATTTTGTTTCGGTAGCCCTAGCAAACTAATACACCAAGGATTAGGGAAGGCATCCTGGAGAAAGGGGTGGCTCGGTTAAGAGGACTGTAGAAAGGCCATTTTAGAAAAAAAAGAAACAAAAATGGACGCCTGGGTGGCTCAGTCAGTTAAGCATCTGCCTTCAGCTCAGGTCATGAACTCAGGGTCCTGGGATCGAGCCCCGTGTTGGGCTCCCTGCTCAGCGAGGAGTCTGCTTCTCCCTCTTCCTCCGCCCCTCCCCCCTGCTCATGCTCTCTCTCTCTTTTTCTCCCTCAGGTAAATAAATAATTTCTTAAAAAAAAAAAAAAGAAAGAAAAGGAAAAACAAAACAGCTTATGTAATGGCCTAGAGGTGAGAGAGATCATGATACCTTCCAGTGACTTGAAAGATGTTAAGTATAGCCTGGGGCATAATGTGCAAGTGAGGAAGGCAAAAAAAAAAGGAGAAATGTCATGGACATTAGTCACTTTTGGCTGTCTAACACCTGAACACCCTTTCCATTTTAGGAGAATCCCAAAATCAGCAGGAGGAACCTCAAAGGGAGCAGATATCCTGTCTTTGAGCTCCTGGAACCTGGTATACCAACCTAAAGCCAGTCAGCTCATGTTCCCATCTGGGACTTTGATTCTGGTTGGAGGAAAATGAAGGGCAAGATGGTTAGAAATAGTTCATGGTGCCTAGAACCCAGTATCCAGTGGTAAGGCAGAACGTGCCAGAAACAACAGAATATAGCTAGATGACATCAAGTGTCCAATGACAAGATGGCAGGACTCAAGTGGAGGGCAAGTATTAAGGTATCAGATGAGAGGTGCCAGGGTGCCTGGGTGGCTCAGTTGGTTAAGTGTCTGCCTTTGGCTCAGGTCATGATCGCAGGAGCCTGGGACCAAGCCCCACATCAGGCTCCCTGCTCAGCAGGGGAGTCTGCTTCTCCCTCTGCCTCTCCCCCCCTGACTTGTGCTCTCTTGTTCACTCTCCCTGTCTCAAATAAATAAATCTTAAAAAAAAATGACAGATGCCTACAGCAGCAGACTATAAGGTAACCAACTTGTTCTGGTTTGCCCAGGATTTTCCTGATTTTATCATTGAAGATCCCACATCCTAGGAATTCCCTCAGTCCTGAGCAAACTTTGAGGGTTGCTCTCCATAATTTAGGCAGCTTGTTCCTCTGATTTGATTTTGTCTGTGCCTTACCTCCCTGAGTTTCTTTTGTTTTTCCAAACCTTATTCCTTAGCCTCTCTGACAATTCTGTATGATACCTTTTTAAAAAACTCCTTTTCTGCTTAAGTTAGCATGAATTGGTTTTTCTTGGCTGCAGCAAAGAATCCTGAGTACTGAGACTGTGAAGGCCTTATAAGTCACGTTATGAGTTTAGACTTTGTCCAGAGGTCAAGGCAGAGTGGGGAAGGAGGGCACCAAAAGGTTCTAAGCAGGGAATACTGTGATCACTTTTCACTTAAGGATGATCACTTTGACAATAAATTGAAAGAGAGTGAAGACTAAAGAGGAACAGCAAGAAAAATTAGGAAGTTATGGTAACCTGACAGACAAGAGAAGATGGTTGCCTCTAGGTATTAGGGAGATGGAGGGAAGAGGAATGACTGGAGAGGAATGACTGGAGAGAAATGTAGCCAGCTAGATAGATAGCATTACTGATGGATGACAGACAACAGAGAACTTTAGGAGTACTGACCCCACGACAGTGAGAGCATCTAGCCAATCCCAAAAACCAGACTGAACATACCCACCCTCAACCACCCTCCACTGAATAAATGTCTACAAGGCTGGTGCCCACTTGCTCCTGGGTACCAGCCCCTGCTGATGACCTGCAACCGCCATCAACAGCTGGCCATGAAGAAAGGGAACATTGCACCTCTCTTTCAGTTTCCAGAAGAATTCTGTTAGGACTATGTGCCCAAGCCCTCCCAGAGAGTGTCCAGTCTAAAGCCATCCCCTCTCACATCCCTGTTGTCCTTGGTCACTACCCAGACAGCAAGTCATTCCTGTCAGCAGCCATACCCTGGCCCAACCCTTCCCCAAGTCCACTGGAATTTTTGTCCTGTGTTGATGGTTTCCCCACATCTTCAAACTCTTTCTTCCTCTTCTTCTTCTTCTTCTTCTTCTTCTTCTTCTTCTTCTTTTCTTCTTCTTCTTCTTCTTTCTTCTTTCTTCTTCTTCTTTTTTTAAGATTTTATTTATTTATTTGACAGAGAGAGACCCAGCGAGAGAGGGAACACAAGCAGGGGGAGTGGGGGAGAGAGAAGCAGGCTTCCCGCTGAGCAGGGAGCCGGAAGTAGGGCTTGATCCCAGGACCCTGAGATCATGACCTGAGCCGAAGGCAGATGCCCAACGACTGAGCCACCCAGGTGCCCTCTTCAAACTCTTTCCCCAGTATTCTCTCACCCCTCTGCTCTTAAATGGGGAAAACTGGCTGTCCTTCAAGGACACTGCTTCCCATGAAGGCCTTTCAGGTTACTTTCTCACTGCTCAGGGATCTCAGAGTCAGGAAGTAGGGTTAGTAGCTTCTCCTTGGCTTCCCCACACTGCTTTCAGACCATCAGTTCCCCACCCTCTTGCAACCCTTCTGTGGCTGGGAATCTCAAGCCATCTGGTATACCTTTTTTCAAACCTCTTCCAACTTTCTCCTTGCTCTCCCTCATTTATTTGCCACCTGACTCAGTATACCTTAGTCCAGTGACCTCAACTCTGGACTCCGAATCCCAAACGGTTCCCTCCAGATCACACCTATCATCAAATCCTGGACCTTATTACCATCTCAAAACTGTACTACTTCCATCATCACTCATTCAGAAAGCCTACTCTCCAATCTGTTAGGTAACCCTACCGCAACTGTTCCTCTGACCTCATCAGCACTTCTAACCTAACTCCTCTACTTTCCTCCTATTCATTAGCTCCCTTTAGTTCAGTTCCCCTTTTATTTATGTTAAATTTCATGTCTACTGTTAAAACTCTTTTTTTCCCTCTGCTCTTTCTTTGCAACTGCCTAACAAATTCCAACCCTGGATGAATCCCACCATTGCCTTTTTTATGTCTGTACTTAGTGAAGATCCAGCAGAGAAAATGGGACCACAAGAGTGCTCATCATAACAAGTGGCCTCCTTAATACCCATCACCCATTTATCCCATCCCCCACCCACCTCCCTCCATCAACCCTCAGTTTGTTCTCTATTGTTAAGAGTCTCTTACGGTTTTTTTTTTCTTTCTTTTTTTTTCCCCTTCCCATATGTTCATCTGTTTTGTTTCTTTTTTTTTTTTAAGATTTTATTTATTTATTTTGACAGAGATAAAGCAGAGAAGGAACACAAGCAGGGGGAGTAGGAGACTTCCCGTGGAGAAGCAGGTTCCCGTGGAGCAGAGAGCCCAATGAGAGGCTCGATCCCAGAACCCTGGGATCATGACCTGAGCTGAAGGCAGACGCTTAATGACTGAGCCACCCAGGTGCCCCGTCTGTTTTGTTTATTAAATTCCACATATGAGTGAAATCATATGGTATTTGTCTTTCTCTGACTGACTTATTTTGCTTAGCATAATACACTCTAGCTCCATCCGTGTTGTTGCAAATGTCAAGACTTCATTCTTTCTGTTGGCTAAGTAATATTCCATTATGTATATATACCACATCTTCTTGATCCATTCATCAGTCAATGGACATTTGAGCTCTTTCCATAGTTTGGCTATTGTTGATCAAAATCTTTAAATCATGAGTTTCTGAGGCTAAGTTTTAGGCTCTCTTTTCTCATCCTTCCACACCTTCCTCCCCAGGAATAATCTCATGCACTCTCAGGCTTCCGCTCCATCAATTTTTGGGAGCCTGTGAATTCCAAATGTATATCTCCAGATGGAATCTCTTCTCTGAGCTTTACATCTTTATATACAGTTGCCTACTCAAACATCTCTATTTGCATATTTTACAGACATCTGAAACTCAACATGTTCATGTTCAAAATTAAACTTATTTTCTCTCAAATCTGCTTCTCCCATAGTGTTCTCCATATTAATTAGTGGCACTAGAGTTTTTCCCCGATTGCTTATGCTAAACATAAGATTCATGCTTGTTACTTGTTTCTCATTCACTCCTGCCTCTATATGTAAGTAATCACAAGCCCTGGCAATTTATTCAATAAATAATAATTTTTTAAAAAGATTTTATTTATTTATTTGACAGAGAGAGACACAGTGAGAGAGGGAACACAAGCAGGGGGAGTGGGAGAGGGAGGAGCAGGCTTCCCACAGAGCAGGGAGCCCGATGCAGGGGCTCCATCCCAGGACCCTGGGATCATGACCTGAGCCGAAGGCAGATGCTTAACGACAGAGCCACCCAGGCGCTCCCATCAATAAATAATTATTGAGTGCCAACTATTTTCAGGCACTTCCCTAGGTACTAGAGTATAGTCTACAACAAAAAAGATAAAACTCTGTTCTCTGTGGAGCTTTTGAGAAATACAAGCTATGTAACCCCAACATTTTATCTGTCAATTATGAGTGTATGTTCAGTAAGTGATATCTACATTACAATATTTAAAATGAAGGAGATGATTGATCACTCTCTGGGTAAGTAATATCATGCTTACAGAGCAACCAAGTATAAAGGAACTTGAATTTGTTTCCAATAAAAATATTTTTTGAGAGAGCTAGAAATCTATAGAATTTTAGAGCTGTAGATAATTTTATAGAATTATAGAGCTAGAAATTTATAGAAATTTAGGCCTGGAGACCTAAAAAGAGAACAAAAATTGTCTAATATATTGAAGTGCAACAACTTGAGAGAAGAGCTGTACAGTGTCCCCTAATTAATTCAACAAATATGTAATAAATACATGCTTTCAGCTAGGCATTGTAGCTAGATACTATCAAAAACTGTGTAAGAGTTTACCCTCTTTCCAAACTAACAATCTAACACAGTTTCATAAATGCTGGCAGAAAGTACCCGAACCAAAGGACTTTATTCTTCACAGCACAGCAAGCAGCCTGAGCTTCATATTCCTTTCAGTTCTCCTTGCCTCCCCAAGTCCCATGATAGTAGGCCAGGTGGATGCTGCACATGCAATGGGTTTGGGTCACAGCTGAGGAACCCTGAACTTAGGAAACTTTAATCTTTTATAATGGACTGTAGGCCAAAGTGCCCAAGCTTTGCCTCAGAGGGAGATACTATCTTTAATATACTGGATAGCAACAAACCTGCCTTTTGCACCGGAGGAAGACAACCATCTCAATGGTCCAAACTGTTCCCTATACAAACATCCTTGAAGAAATAGTTCTATTGGTCAGAGTTCTCCACGGAAAGAGAACCAAAAGAATGCATATATTAAGATTTATTTTAAGGAATTGGCTCCTGCAGTTGTGGGACTGCCAAATCCAAAATCTGCAGGGCAGGACCACAGGCTGGGGACCTAGGGAAGGGCTGATGTGGCAGCTGGGGTCTGAAGGCAGCCTGGAGGCAGAATTCTCTCCTCCTCCAGGGACATCAGTCTTTTCTCATAAGTCTTTTAACTGATTGGATGAGGCCCACCTACATGATGGAGGGTAATCTGCTGTACTCAAAGTCTACTGGGTTTTTTTTTGTAAAGATTTTATTTATTTGACAGAGACAAAGACAGCAAGAGAGAGAACACAAGCATGGGGAGTGGGAGAGGGAGAAGCAGGCTTCCCACCAAGCAGAGAGCCCAATGCGGGGCTCAATCCCAGGTCCCTGGGATCATGACCTGAGCCAAAGGTAGATGCTTAACGACTGGGCCACCCAGGCGCCCCTCAAAGTCTACTGTTTTAATTGTTAATTGTGTCTTTAAAAATCCTCACAGCAACATCTGTACCAGTGTTTTACAAAAAAAACTAAGTACTATGGACTAGTTCAGCTGACTCATTAAATTAAACACAATAGTCCAGAGATTCATAAAAAATTGTTCCCCCTCATTTTTCCTCAAGATAACCTTGTGAATAATGATAATTAAAACACTATATTGACATACATATAATATATTAAAAATATGTCTCCCAACATGTACTTAATGTTTGAAACTCGTTAATTATTGGTGTCTAGACTTACCCTGCATGACTCCCATTAATCTTCAAAATCTAAAACAAACTTCAATGATATTAAACAATTATGAATTTCTCATTCATACTGTGCATTTATTTTTAGTATGAACCTGGTTCTAGCTGCTTGGGATACAAAGTTTCAGTTCCTGCCCTTTAAGACACTCACCAGACGAGAATACATGAAGTGCTTGGATAAGGCGTACACAGGGTGCTGTGGGAACACCTAGACACGAGGAAGGAGGGAAGAAGGGAGCCGGTGCCTGCGAGACAGGCATCTCATCTGAGCAACTCTACAGGGTGACCAAAGGGAGTCAATGATTACACGAATCTCGGGCTTGCAGGCTCACATCAGTGTGATGGCTACAGGAGGTACTTTATAGTAACCTAGTACCATCCCCGGGTAATCCTCCTGGCTGATTTCATCAGGATTTATAAACCGTCGGGTTTCTTTCCTTCGCACTCCAAATAGAGGCCGCGCACTGGGTACCCCTACCGTGCTCCGGCCACACACAAGCCGTCCCCGCCTCCACTCGGGTCCAGCTCCGGGCCCGCGCCGCCCGGCCACGCCCCCGCCCGGCCGCACTCCTCTCCCGCCCCACCCCCACTTTCTCCCCCCACCCCCCCGCGCTCTGGCGCGGAGCACTGTGGGAGCCGCTTCCTTGGATTCCGCGCGTGGCAACGGCTTGGGCGCCGCGCTCTGGCCTCCACGGGCTTTTCGCAGATTTCTCGAGAAAGCCGCGTCGTACCCCGCTAGACCCGCGCTCTCCCTGCTCCCCCTCGCCGCGAGGTAGGAGAAGGGCCCGGGGGCGAGGAGCGCCTCGGGCCGGCGCGGGCGGCGAGGCGCAGGGCCCGCGGCGGGGGGCCGTCCCGAGGCCGGGCCCCTGGCGGCACGGCCCCGCGCGGGTCCTCGGGGCGCCGCGCGGGGCGGGGGTTTGGTTTGCGGAGGGGCTCCACCTGCCCACCGGCGCTTCCTTCCGTCCCGCCTGGGGCTGGCCGCGGCCTGCAGGCCCCACGTCTGTCCACCCTGAAACGCGGGCGTTGGTTCGCAAACGTTGATCCCCGTAGTCGGCGAGTTTGTGTTAACTCCTCTAAGCAGGGCTGGGCAGTGCTGCTCCGCACCGGATGGCTGTCCCAAATCGTTAACACTGCAGCCGGGAAATTCGAACCCAGCTTAGACGTCTCCACCAGCTCTTGCATTTCATAGCAGATACACTGAACAGTCACCTTTATTTTTGTGTGTTATGTAAAACTTCTGAAATTTTCTAATAAAACGTTTAATTCATGAAATATGAGAGAACACAACAGAAGGCATAAACCTGTACTCAGCCTCAAAAAGATGAAACAAAATTCCAAAGACTTGACGTATTGTTTTTCCAGGATTCTTTTGAGGGCTAAAATCCCACTTTCCTTTTCTGCTTGTGACCTTTTGAGGCATCTTGGATGTAAACTGTCCAACTATCCCACTGACTAGTGGGAGAGTATCATAAAAAAAAAAAAACCTTTTCCATTTTTAAAAAAGGTGTTACTGGCACTTAATTTATATTAGTGTCATCCCCAGATCGTTGCAACACGAATGGGTTGTTATGTGTATGAACTGCTTTTGAAACCTTGGGGAATCCAGAGAACCGAAGTTGTAGTATTTGCTCTGTCACCCATACTTCACTTTTCCTGGCCTCGTTTTCTGCATCTCTAAGATTAATTTGCTCAGTCGATGTCTGTTCAGCAATAGTCTCAGATGTAAGCTAATTTCATTGTGGTTGCGACCCAGCAAGAAGGATATCTAGTTCTAAAGGTTGCTTTTTTTTCATAACATGCATGTAAGTTGAACTGACCGAAATGGGGCTCATAATTAGAAAGTTCTCAAAGTGTGGTTCTTCTCAGACCAGCACACTGTATGAAATGCATACTGTAAAGGAATAGAGGGGGTGATGATGACTCCCACCCAGGATTTAATGAATCACAAACTCTGCTGGTGGGGGAGTAACAATCTATTTTAATAAGCCCTTCAGTTTCTCAGGCATGCTAAAGTTTGAGAACCACTGGTATAGCATTCTCTGAGCTAAAGCTTTTAAGTTAAAATACTTTCTTTATCTTATACCAGTGACTTTTATTTTTCAAATTTTTATTTCTTGAAGTATAGTTGACATATTACGTTAGTTTGAGCTGTGCAACATAGTGATTTGAAATTTATATACATTACAGAATGATCACAATAAATCTAGTTACCATCTGTCACCAAAGTTATTACAGTATTATGACTATGGTCTCTATGCTGTAATTTACACCCTCATGACATTTATTTTATAACTGGGAGTTTGTATCCTGGTGACTTTTAATACTTTTGGTGGTGTTTGAAGTGAACATTTCTATCTGATTGACATTTTCTCTCATAGTTTTCATCTCTAAAAAGTAATGAAATATTAACTCAAAAGACCTAAGTGTAAGAGCTAAAACTGTAAAGCTCTTAAAAGAAAACAGGTGTAAATCTTCTTGATCTGGGATTAGGCAGTGATTTTTTTTTTTTTTTTTAGATGTGACACTAAAAGCACAAGCAACCAAGGAAAAAAATGGAGAAATTGTATATGATCAAAATTCAAAGGACATCTCAAGGGGTATTATTGAGAAAATGAAAGGGCAGCGCATAGGATGGGATAAAAATATATGCAAATCAATCTGATAAGGTCTAGTATTCAGAATGTATAAAGGATTTTTATAACTCAGATAAGACAAATAACCTAATTTTTAAAAATGGGCAAAGCATCTGAGCAGACATTTCTCCAAAGAGATATACGATGGTCAATAAGTACACGAAAAGATACTCAGCATCATTAGTCATCAAGGAAATGCAAATCAAAACCACAAAGATACCATTATATACCCATTAGAATGGCAATAATCAAAAAGAGGGGCAATAACAAGTGTTGGCTAGGTCATGGAGAAATTGGAATCTTCACACATTGCTGGTGGAATGTAAAATGTGCAGCCACTTTGGAGTCTAGCAGCTTTTCCAAGAATTAAATGTAGAGTTGCCATATGCCCCAACAATGCCATTCCTAGGTATACACTCAATAGAATTGAAAATTTAGGTCCGGGGCGCCTGGGTGGCTCAGTCGTTAAGCGGCTGCCTTCGGCTCAGGTCATGATCCCAGAGTCCTGGGATCGAGCCCCGCATCGGGCTCCCTGCTCAGCGGGAAGCCTGCTTCTCCCTCTCCCACTCCCTCTGCTTGTGTTCCCTCTCTCGCTGTGTCTCTCTGTCAAATAAATAAAATCTTAAAAAAAAAAAAAAATTTAGGTCCACACTAAATGCACACAAATGTTCATAGCAGTATTATTCATAATAACCGTAAAGTGAAACAATCCAAATGTCCTTTAACTAATAGATAAAATATTCAACCATAAACAGTAATGAAGTACTGGGGCGCCTGGGTGGCTCAGTTGTTAAGCGTCTGCCTTCGGCTCAGGTCCTGATCCCAGGGTCCTGGGATCGAGCCCCACATCGGGCTCCCTGCTCGGCGGGAAGCCTGCTTCTCCCTCTCCCACTCCCCTGCTTGTGTTCCCCTCTCGCTATGTATCTCTCTGTCAAATAAATAAAAAAATCTTAAAAAAAAAAAAAAAAGGAATGAAGTACTGATGCGTGCTACAACATAGATGAACCTTGAAAACATTATGCTAAGTGAAAGAAGCCAGACATTAAAGGCTACATATTTGATGATTCCATATAAAATGTCCAGAATTGGCAAATTCATGGAGACAAAGTAGATTAGTGCCATAGGCTAGGTGGAGGGAGAAATGAAGAGTAACTGCTAAAAGGGTCTCAGATTTCTTTATGGGTTGATGAAAATGTTCTGGAATTAGATAGTGGTGGTGGTTGCACAACCTTGTGAGTATACTAAAAACCACTGAATTGTACACCTTAAAAAGGTAAATTTTATGTATATGTGAATTATATAAAAAATTAGTAATTTTATATTTCACGTAAAAAATTTTTTTAAAGGTTACAAGTAGCCACATAGGTTTGGCATTATACTGAGCAATAAGATTAAGCTGAAATTTTTGTCAGAATTTACTGGCACAGTTAACATTGTACAAACTTTAAAGAAAGTATGTATTTTAAGATAAAGTAGTTCAATACTGCATTTCTTGGGTAGCTAGCCTGCCTCCTCCCCCAAATTGCCTAAAATATTTTTCAATTTGAATGATTACTTGTCCGAGAATTCTTCCCGAATTCTCTAGTAATTACTGCATTTACTTACAGTATATGTATACCGTAATTATATTTTTCTCTGACATCTGTTTTATTCTTTCTTGCACTTTTTCTTCAACATTTTATTATGGAAATTTTCAAATGTACAGTAAAGCTTTAAGAATTTTATAGTGAACGTCATACCTGCGACAGATTCTACCATTAACATTTTTCTGTACTTGCTTTATCACAAACCTATTCATTTATCCATATTATTTTTATGCACATCAAACTAAATTACAGATATTAAGCTTTCCCTTAAATGCATAATAATTATAGTTTGCTATTTATTTACAGTTTTTTCTTTCAAGAAAAAATGTACAATGAAAAGAAAAATTGCAAGTATGCATTTGTTGAGTTTTTACAAGTGCGTATACCAGTATAACCCAAACCCCTGTCAGGATATAGAATATTTATCACCCTAGAAAATTCTATAATCATGCACTTTTCCATTCAGTCTCCAGTCCCAATGCCTAAAAAGCAACCACTGTTGCGATTGTTTTCCACAATAGTTTTGCCTGTCCTAGATTTTTAAATGAATGAAATGACACATAAGGTACAGTTTTGTGAGGCTTATTTCCCTCAACATAATTCTTCCATATTATATGTGTCAGCAGTGCATTATTTTTTATTGCTGAATAATACTTGGTTGCATAAATATGCCACATTTGCTTATCCATTGTGTTGATAGGCATCTGGTCTGCTTCTAGTTTTTGGCTGTAAAGAATAAAGCTCCTGTGAACATTCTTATAAAATACTTTTGTGGACCAGTGTTTTCATTTCTCTCAGGTAAATACTTGGAGTGGTGTTGCTGGGTCATAAGAAATAAATGTTAATTTTATGAAACTGCCAGACTTTTTTTCCAAAATTGTACCATATTACACCCCCAATAACAGTGTATGACTATTTAGATTACTCCATATTCTTGCTGACCTTTTGTGTTGTTGGTTTTTTAAATTTAACCATTGTAGTGGGTGTGTAGTAGTTTCTGCATCGCATTACAATTGACATATGTTCTTCTGCATTTGATACTAAGCTCTTTGAAAATAAGGGCAACCAACTGTACTTCTCTCGAGTGCCTGTCACTGTCCTTTTAATGTAATAGGTGCGGAATAAATTTGAAATGAGAGCAATGAATGAGTGTTTTGACACCTAGTTTTGAGAATTTGATGTGAAAAAATTTTAAGTCATAAAAATATGTAGCAGTAAATTTGACCAGAAAGGTTGTTAAGTAGTTATATTTTATTTCAATTAAGAATTATTTCATATACCAAGAACATATTTACACTGCCAATTTTTCATAGGTACAAATGATGCAAAATGTACACCTGGCCCCAGAGACAGATGAAGATGATCTTTATTCTGGTTATAATGACTACAATCCAACCTATGATACTGAGGTAAAAAAAATCTAGTTTTTTATGTTGGTCTTTGCTAACCAGCTGGTTCATGAAAACTTTGGATTTGACTGTTCTGTTTATTATGCTTTAGATCAAATAAACTGGTTAAAAGCCTAGAAAAGTGTTAGGCTTTGTACTAACTTCTAATAATACTAATTTCAGCAAAAGGGAAAATCATGAGAAAGGTTATATAAACAAATTAGGATCAATTATATACTTGTATTTTCCAACACTAGGTATCTGAATGTGTAAGTAGAAAGATTTAAGTCACTCGAGGTATCTAAAACCAGTTTTTTTTTAAATGCTATAAATTTGAAATGTCATATAGCAATTTTTTTCTTTTAATTAAATTATATGAGTATTTTATAGAAAACTTAGGAAATAGAAATACGTGTAAAGAAAATTAAAATCACAGAAACAGTCACCATCCAGAAATAAATGTTAACATATAATGCTTATCTCACCAGACATTTCCCTATGTAAACTTATGTGTATCTCTATATATTTTTGGATAAAATGGTATCATTTATCATCCATTTATATCATCTATATCTACTTAAACTAAAGATGAAATTGTTATTAAGACAAATATTTGAATTTTTAAAAAAATATTTGAATATTTTAAATCTTTATATCATTGTGAGAGAGTTTCCAAACTGTAAAACAAAACAAAACAAAACTTTTTTTTATAAAGTTACCTTGAAATAGTGTGTGAAAAAAGTAAGGGTGAAGGATATGGTTGTTAATTTTTTTGCTAGTATATAATAATCAAATACTAACATTTATAGGACTTTATATGAATTTAGGAAATCTTATTCTAGAGTTTTTTATATTGCTTCTAGTAATTTTTCAGTTGTTTTTTCCTCTGGAGAAAAATGGTAGTCTGTAAATGTGAGGGCTGGAAAGAAAACAAAGAAAATAGAAACCATTCACTTACTCTATAGGAAATAAAAATCTAAGAGATATAATCATTTGTAGAAAATCCAAAATACAGAAGTTTGGAGAAAAATAAAATGATGTAAATCCTGTCACCCAAAGATCACCTATAGATTAATATAATTGATCACTTGACATTTTGCTGTATTCCTGTCTTTTAATACACACAAGTGTTTCCTTCCTTGTGTACACTGTGTATACACATAGATATGATTATATAGATTCCTTTTTAAAAACATATTAAAACACGGGGCGCCTGGGTGGCTCAGTCGTTAAGCATCGGGGCGCCTGGGTGGCTCAGTCATTAAGTGTCTGCCTTCGGCTCAGGTCATGATCCCAGGGTCCTGGGATTGAGTCCCACATCGGGCTCCCTGATCCTTGGGAGCCTGCTTCTCCCTCTGCCTCTCTCTCTCTCTCTGTTTCTCATGAATAAATAAATAAAATCTTAAAAAAAAAAAAAAAAAAGAATTATAAGTGGGAGAGTGGGAAAGGGAGAAGCAGGGGGAATGGGAGAGGGAGAAGCAGGCTTCCCACGGACCAGGGAGCCGAATGTGGGGCTCAGTCCCAGGACCCTGGGATCATAACCTGGGCCGAAGGCAGACGCTTAACTACTGAGCCACCCAGCGCCCCCCAGTATATTCACTGGGAAAAAAATCCACATGTAAGTAGACCCACACAGTTCAAACCTGTGTTGTTCAAGGTCAACTGTATAACTTTAATTGCTGCATTTTACTGAATATGTATAGATGATTAGAACTATTTTCAGATCATAGGATATTTATTTCCAGTTTTCTGCTGTTGTAAATAACAACTATGCAGTGAACAATTTTATGCATAAATGATTTTCTGTATTTTGAGCAAGCATTTCCTTGGCTAGAGTTCCAGAAGTAGAATTAATAGATAATGAATATGATCAGTTTTAAAGCACCAGAGAAATTTTCTAACTTCTCAGGCCATCACAGTGTGGCTTCATTGTTTAATTCAAAGAGAATATTCAGAATGCCAGACATAAAAATAAATTAAATAGTAAAATAAAAATGACGTTTGGTTTACCCACAGTTTTATGTCTTAATTAGTTGGAATAATAACAAGTTTCATATATAAATGAATTAATTGAAACATTTTCTAAGATATTCATAAATTATGCAGATTGCTAATAAAATCACGAACAAAGAAAAATTACAAAAGTTGTGTTAGTTTGGTATTTGTAATTGGAGAGTTTGTTGACAATTTTTAGTTTGTCATTTAGTTAGGATTCACTGAGTTGATTAAATAAAATTTTATTTATCGTTTAGGAATACTAGACTTCCTTTTCCTAAGGGATCTGCCAAAGTAGTATAATTAATTATGCTGAAGGTTGCCTTTGGCTTTGTACTTCATATGAAAGTTGCCTAGTTTCCATAACTAACCGAGGATTGTGTACTTACTAATTTTCTGTAGTTGACATGGAAGGTTATAAAGATTATTTTAAGGTAAAAATTAAAGAATGCTTGGACATAATAAAATCACATTTAAAGTGCATTTTAGGGGCTCCTGGGTGGCTCAGTCATTAAGCGTCTGCCTTTGGCTTAGGTCATGATACCAAGGTCCTGGGATCGAGCCCCATATCGGGCTCCCTGCTCATTGGGAAGCCTGCTTCTCCCTCTCCCTCTGCCTGCCGCTCCCCCCCTGCTTGTGCTCTCTCTCTCTCTGTCAAATAAAATCTTTTTTTTAAAAGTGCATTTTATTAACATCCTGGTTATATAAACATTTTACTTTAATTGTTTGCAGAGGTTTTAAAAGTTAATTGATAGTGACTCTTTTTTAATTTTTTTTTTTTGACAATCAGCAAGTACATTTTTGTGGAAAGTAGACTGAAATAAATCAGAGGCAAATCTGACAGTTGCCCTAACGTCTGTATGAAGGGTTAGAGCCAGAGTTTGCGTTGGTGAAGGAGTAGGAAATAAAGGCTGGTTAGAAGGTTGGTGGTTGGCAAGACTGGGTGTTTTTGAGAGAGTCTAAAAATGGCATTTGTCCTGGAAACCCAGGAACATTTGTATCTTGCTCTTGACTAATACTACTTTCCTCACCTTTTCTGAGGAAGAATCTGAGTACATGCAGGAATCAGCAAAGCACAATAACATTTTATTTCAACTGAGGCTTTGGCCCCAAATGGGACAGCAGGTTGGACCCTGTGGAGCCTTCTGTTTGCTCAGCTCCAGCCTGAATTCCAGACTTGACTTCTCCAGTGAAATGAAATGTCCTAAGGCTTTTTCAGGATGGGGCTAGTAACCATGGTCCCAGCATATGGAAGAAGAGAAGGGAGGGAGAGAGGACAGAGAGAAAGAGAGGGAGGGGGAGCCTGGGTGGCTCAGGTGGTTAAGCGTCTGCCTTTGGCTTAGGTCATGATCTCCAGGTTCTGGGATCGAGCCCCATATCGGGCTCCTTGCTCAGCAGGGAGCCTGCCTCTCCCCCTGCTTGTGCTCTCTCTGTCCCTCTCTGTCTCTCTTTCTCAAATAAATAAATAAAGTCTTAAAAAAAAAAAGAGAGAGAGAGAGGGTGAGAAAGAGATGTGTTTCCCTGCTCTTACTGCTCTTGCTGTTTGGAAGAAGGAAGAAGAAAGGCCATATTCTTGTGTCCTTGATCTTTTAACCAGGCATAATGATACCACGCATTTAAACATGGCCAATAAAATACCTCACAGTTGACTGACATTACCAGTACTCCTCTTCCTAGACAAGAAAGGAAGCTTGACATTTGGGTAGCGTGACGGGGGAGCTTTGAGGACAGGAGTCCTTGAGCCACTACCTAGATACCAACAGATGGGTAAGATGAATTATAGAGGATCATGAATACCAAACAGAAGACATTAAACTTATTTTTTTAAATTCTTCCTTCATATTGAATGTTAAATTTGCCTTTTCATTTTAGGAATTAGAGAATGACACAGCTTTTCAGCAAGCAGTGAGAACTAGTCATGGCAGAAGACCTCCAGTAAGTGAATTGTTTTTGTTGTTGTGGTAAAAAAACATAAAATTTGCCATCTTAGCCACTTTTCATTTTATTTTTTAATTCTAGTTGTTAATACAGTGTTATATTAGTTTCAGTTGTAGCATATAGTGAATCAACAATTCCATATATCACCTGGTGCTCATCACAACAAGTGCCCTCCTTAATCCCAAACACCTATTTCACCCATCCCTCCACCCACCTCTCCTCTGGTACCCATCAGTTTGTTCTCTATAGTTAAGAGTCTGTTTCTTGATTTGTCTTTCTTTTTTTCCCTTTGCTCATTTGTTTTGTTTCATAAATTCCACATATGAGTGAAATCAAATGACATTTGTCTTTCTCTATCTTATTTTGCTTAGCTTTATACTCCCTAGCTCCATCCATTTCCTTGCAAATGGCAAGATTTCATTCCTTTTTATGGATGAATAGTTTTCCATTTTATATATATACCACCTCTTCTTTATCCATTCATCAGTCGATGGACACTTGGGCTGCTTCCATAATTTGGCTATTGAAAATGATGCTATTGTAAACATATGGGTGCATGAATCCCTTTGAAGCAGTGTTTTTGTATTTTTTGGGTAAATACTCAGTAGTGCAATTGCTGGATCATAGGGTAGTTTTCTAACTTTTTGAGAAACCTTCATACTGTTTTCCACAGTGGTTGTACCAGTTTGCATTCCCACTAACAGTGCAAGGGTGTCTCTTTTTCTCCACATCCTCACCAACACCTGTTGTTTCTTGTATTGTTGATTTTAGCCACTCTGACAGGGGTGAGGTGGTAGTTAATTGTAGTTTTGATTTGCATTCCCTCATGGTAAGCGATGATGATCATCTTTTCACGTGTCTGTTGGCCATCTGGATGTCTTCTTTGGAGAAATGTCTGTTCATGTCATCTGTCTGTTTTTTAACTGGATTATTTGTTTTTTGGGTGTTGAGTTTTATAAGTTCTTTATATATTTTGGATAGTAACCCTTTATTGGATAGGTCATTTGCAAATATCTTCTCCCCTTCCACAGGTTGACTTTTAGTTTTCTAGATTGTTTCCTTTGCCATGCAGAAGCTTTTTATTTTGATGTAGTCCCAGTAGTTTATTTTTGCTTTAATTTCCCTTGCCTTGGGACCTATCTAGGAAAAAGTTGCTGTGGCCAATGCCAGAGAAATTACTTCTTGTGCTTTCTTCAAGGACTTCTGTGGTTATAGATCTCAAATTTAGGTTCTTAATCCATTTTGAGTTTATTTTGTGTATGGTGTAAGAGAATGGTACAGTTTCATTCTTTTGCATGTGGCTGTCCAGTTTTCCCAGCACCATTTATTGAAGAGACAATCTTTTTCCCATTAGATATTCTTTTCCTGCTTTGTTGAAGATTAATTGACCATATAGTTGTGAGCTCATTTCTGGGTTTTCTTTTCTGTTCCATTGATATACATGTCTGTTTTTGTGCCAGGACCATACTGTTTTGCTTACTACAGCTCTGTAACATACCTTGAAGTCTGGAATTGTGATGCCTCCACCTTTGCTTTACTTTTCCAAGATTGCTTTGGCTATTTGGGCTCTTTTGTGCTTCCATACAAATTTTGGGATTGTTTGTTCTTGTTCTGTGAAAAATGCTGTTGGGTTTGATAGGGATTGCATTAAATGTATAGATTGCTTTGGGTAGTACCAACATTTTAATGATATTTGTTCCTCTAATCAATTAGCATGGACTATCTTTCAATTTCTTTGTATCCTCTTCAGTTTCTTTCATCAGTGTTTGATAGTTTTCAGAGTACAGGTCTTTCACCACTTTGGTTAGGTTCATTCCTAGTTATCTTATTATTTTTGGTGGGATTGTAAATGGAATTGATTCCTTAATTTCTCTTTTTGCTGCTTCATTATAAAAACACAACAAATTTCTGTATGTTGATTTTGTGTCTTGTGACTGTTGACTTTATCAGTTTTACCAGTGTTTTGGTGGAGTCTTTTGGGTTTTCTATGTAGAATATCATGTAATCTTCAAATAGTGAAAGTTTTACTTCTTCCTTGCTAATTTGGATGACTTTTATTTCTTTTTGTTTTGTGTTTGCTGTGGATAAGACTTCCAGTACATGCTTAATAAAAGTTGTGAGAGTGGACATCCCTGTCTTATTCCTGACTATAGATGAAAAGCTCTCAGTTTCTCCCGATTTAGGATGTTGTTAGCAGTGTGTTTTTCATGTATGGCCTTTATTATGTTGAGGTATGTTTCCTCTAAACATACTCTGTTGAGGATTTTTTTATCAGGAATGGATGGTTTATTTTGTCAAATGCTTTTTTGCATCTATTAAAATGGTCACATGATTTTTATCCTTTCTCTTATTAATGTAGTGTATCACATTGATTGATTTGAAATATTGAACCATCCTTGCAATCCAGGAATAAATCCCACTTAATCGTGGTGAATGGTATTTTTAATGTATTATTGGATTCAGTCTGCTAGTATTTTGTTGAGAACTTTTGCATCTGTGTTCCTCAGAGATATTGGCCTGTAGTTCTCTTTGTTAGTGTTGCCTTTATCTGGTTTTGGTATCAGGATAATGCTGACCTGTAGAATGAATTTGGAAGTTTTCCTTCCTTTTCCATTTTTTGGAATAGTTTGAGCTTTACATGTTTGGTAGAATTTGCCTGGGAAGTCATCTGGTCCTGGAGTTTTATTCGTAGGAAGTTTTTGGATTACTAATTCAATTTCTTGGGTGGCTATTGGTCTCTTCAAATTTTCTGTTTATTCCTGTTTCAGTTTTGGTAACTTATATGTTTTTAGGAATTTATCCATTTCTTCTAGGTTGTCCAATTTGTTGCTATATAGTTTTTCATAATATTCTCATATAACTGTATTTCTGTGGTGTTGATTGTTATTTCTCCTCTCATTTGTGACTTGATTGATTTGAGTCCTTTCTTTTTTTTTCTTGATAAGCCTGGCTAGAGGTTTATCAATTTTATTAATTTTTTCAAAGAACCAACAATGGCTTCATTGATCTGTTCTGTTATTTTTTTAGTTTCTATGTCATTTATTTATGCTCTGATCTTTATTATTTCCTTCCTTCTCCTGGTTTATCCTTTGTTTATTGTTCTTTTTCTAGCTCCTTTCAGTGTAAGGATAGGTGGTTTATTTGAGATTTTTCTCTCGCTTCTTGAGGTAGGCCTTTATTGCTATATATTTCTGTCTTAGAACCACTTTTGCTGTATCCCAAAGGTTTTGGACTCTTGTGTTTTCATTTTCATTTGTTTGTATGTACTTTTTTATTCTTTTATGTCCTGTTTGACCCATTCACTGTTTAGTAGCATGGTATTTAACCTCCACGTATTGTGGTCTTTCCAGAGTTTTTCTTGTTGACTTCTAGATTCACAGCACTGTGGTCAGAAAAGGCACATGGTATGACTTCAGTCTTCTTGAATTGATTGAGGCCTGTTTTGTGGCCTAATATGTGATCTGTTTTGAAGAATGTTCTGTGTGCACTTGAAAAGAATGTGTATTCTGCTGTTTCAGGATGGATTGTTCTAAATATATATGTTAAATCCATCTGTTCCAACATGTCATGAAAAGCTATTGTTTCCTTGTTGATTTTCTGTTTAGATGATCTGTCCATTGATGTAAGTGGGGTGTTATGGTCCCCTACTGTTACTGTATTATTATCAATTCGTTACTTTGTGTTTGTCATTGTTTTATGTATTTGGGTGCTCCCATGTTGGGTGCAGAAATATTTATAATTGTTATATCTTCTTGTTGGATTGTCCCCTTTATTATTATATAGTGTCCTCCTTTGTCTTTTGTTACAGTCTTTGTTTTAAAATCTAGTTTGTCGGGGCGCCTGGTGGCTCAGATGGTTAAGCGTCTGCCTTTGGCTCAGGTCATGATCCCAGGGTCCTGGGATCGAGTCCCACATCGGGCTCCCTGCTAGGCGGGGAGCTTGCTTCTCTCCCTCTGCCTCTGCCCCTCTCTCTCTCTCTCTGACTTTCATGAATAAATAAATAAAAAAAAATTAAAAAAAAAATCTAGTTTGTCTAATGTAAGTGTTGCTACTCTGGCTTTCTTTTTTTTTTTTTTTAAAGATTTCTATTTATTTGACAGAGAGATAGAGAGCACAAGTAGGCAGAGAGGCAGGCAGAGGGAGAGGGAGAAACAGGCTTCCCGCTGAGCAGGGAGCCTGATGCAGGGCTCAATCCCAGGACCTCAGCCAAAGGCAGCCGCTTAACCAACTGAGCCACCCAGGTGTCCCGCTACTTTGGCTTTCTTTTGACATCCTTTGTATAAAAAATATTTCTCTGTCCCCTCACTTTCAATCTGCAGGTGGCTTTAGGTCTAAAATAAGTCTCTCATAGGCAGCATATAGATGGGCCATGTTTTTTAATCCATTTTGTTACCCTATGTCTTTTGATTGGAATGTTAAGTCCATTTACATTAAAAGTAATTATTGATAGATATGTATTTATTTCTATTTTATTAGCTGTTTTGTGGTTGTGTCTGAAGATTTTTCTCTGATCCTTTTTTTTGTCTTTCCTGTTTTATGGTTTGCTGGTTTTCTTTAGTGATATATTTGGATTTCTTTCTCTTTATTCTTTCCATATTTATTAGTTTTTGATTTGTGGTTACCATTAGGTTGGAAAATAGCATCTTCAGCATATAGCCATCTATATTAAAGATGTTGATGTCGTTTTGAGTTTGAACCCATTCTTCACTCCTGTTCTCCGCACACTTTAGATGTCATATTTTACATCCTTTTATTTTGAGTTCCTTGACTGATTTTTTTTATAAAATACTCATTTTTACTGCTTTTGTGTTTCCTACTTTCTTACTGTCACTTTTGGTCTTTCCTTTCCACTCAAAGAATCCCCTTTAACATTTCTGAGTTCCCTAAGTCTGTTCTCGTTTTACATAATTCTTTTTTTCTCCCTTTTGTTCAGCTTGATTACTCTCCACTACTCTGTCTTCTAGGTCATTAATTTGTTCTTCTGCTTCTTCCAGCCTGTTGTTCCTTCCACCATGCATGTTTCTCATTATTTCATTTATTGTACTTTTACCTCTGCTATGTTATACCTTATATCTGTATTAAGGGTCTCATTCATGTCTTTCACTCTTTCCTCAAGTCCAGTGAACATCTTTATGATCACTACTTTAAATTCTCTATCAGGCCTGTTACTTATATCTGTTTTGCTTAGATCTCCTGCCGTGGCCTTGTCCTCTGTTCTTTCATTCTGTCTTCTCATTCAGTCTAAGTCTCTGTGCTTGTTTCTCTGTGTTAGGAAAGTCAGCTGTGTCTCCTGTTCTTGAGGGTAGTGGCCTTATATAGAAGAGGTCCTGTAGTGCCCTGCTGTGTAGTGTCCCTGTGCCCCAGGGCCTCACACTTCCAGGAGTGTCTCCTGTGTGTACTATGGGCACTTGCTGCTGTGTCCTGGCTGCTTTATCCTTCAGGCCAGTCATCTGCAGAGGCTCTCTTTGCCTGCTGTGGACAGTTTGTGGTCCCTGGTCTGAATGTGGCAAATTTTAATGAGGTGTGCCCCGACCTGTTTGTGAAATAAGACCTGTCACCACTGCCACTGGAACTGAGAGTCTGCAAAATTCCCTCTTGGGGAGGCGCAGTGTTGGTAGAGGTTGGGGCTGGTCTTCTGGGGGAAGGGGTGTGTAGTACTGGGCCTTAGGCAATCCTGACTGCAAAGTGCGTTTTCACTGGAGTATGGAGGATGGGGCTTGGTGTAAGCAAGTTAGGTAGCAAATGTCTGCACTGTGCTGGTTCCTACAGGTGGTCCTATGCTTACGCTGAAGGGCAAGGGAGGGAAATGGCAACAGCCAATTTACTTGTTCTTGGCAGGGTCTCTCCATGAACACTCTCTCTGAGACGCCCTCTGACTTGAGCAAATAACCTCCCCACTGTGTGCCCCAGGCACGCTTCACATCACGGTTTCCATGCCTTGCGTCCACAGGTTGTTTATCTGCCTTCTCTCCAAGAGTAGTGCAATGCCCTCCAGGCTCTATCCTGGCCACACCTGCTAATCTTTAAAACTCCAGGCTTTAAGTCCCACTACTTACCAGAATCCATGGAATTTGGCCCATTTAGCTTTCCAAGCCAACTTCTATGGGAATTGGTTTTCCTTGTGTTCTCTTCTGTTAGTCTGTCTCTCACCCTTCCCCACCACCGCAGCTCCTTCCCACTGCTGCAGCCATGTTTCTGCCTAAACCCTGTCTCTGCACTTCCTACTTTCTTCAGTGTGTCCTCTTCTCTACCTTTAGTTGTGGAGTTTGTTCTGGCAGTGTTCAGATTGATTTCTGGAGTATTTAGGATGATTTGAAAGTTACCTAGTTGTATTTGTGGGATGAGGTGAGCCTAGCATCCTCCTACTCCACTACCATATTCTCCAATCACCCCTCATTGTAACCAGTTTTAAATTCATGATTCAGTACATTAAATATATTGTCATTCTTGTGAAACAGATCTCCAGGACTTTTTTATTTTCCCAAAGGGAAACTGTACCTATTAAATAAAACTTCAGTCTCCTTCCAGCTCCTGGCAACTGTCTTTCTGCCTTCTGACTCTATGAATTTGACTACTTTAGGTACCTCATATAAGTGCAATTATGCAGTTTTTGTCTTTTTGTGACTGGCTTAATTCACTTATCATAATATCTTCAAGGTTCATCTGTGTTGTAGGATGTGACAGGATTTCCTTCATTTTTAAGGCTAATAATCCATTCTATGTATCACATTATATTCCATGGATACTTGGGGTACTCCTACCTCTTGGCTATTATGAATAGTGCTGCTATGAACATAGGTGTGCAGATGTCTCTATGCAGCCCTGTTTTCAGTTCTTTGGATGTATACCCAGAAGTAAGATTGCTACATCCCATGGTAATTCTGTTTTGAATTTTTTGGGGAACCTCCACATTGTTAATTTCATAGCAGTTGCACCATTTTACAATCCCATTAACTGTAATAGGGTTCCATTTTCTCTACAACCTCACTGACATTTACTTTCTATTTTTTGATAGTAGCAATTTAACAGGTATACAATGATTCTTAATGTAATTTTGATTTGCATTTCTCTGATGATTAGTAATGTTGAATATCTTTTTGTGTGTTTATTGGCCATTTGTATGTCTATTTAAGTCCTTTATCCATTTTTTACTTGGGCTATCTGATTTTTTTTGTTGTTGAAATATAGGTGTTTATATATTCTGGATATTAACCCTTTATCAGATATATGATCTGCGTTATTTTCTCCCATCTCAAAGGTTGCCTTTTCATTCTGTTGATTGTGCCCTTGATGCACAAAAGTTTTTAAGTTTGATGTAGCCCCATTTTTCTGTTTTCACTTTGTTGCCTGTGCTTTTGATATCAAATCCAAGAAATCATTGCTGCATCCAGTGTCATGAAAGTTTTCTGCTATGTCTTCCTCTAGGAGTTTTAGTTTTAGGTTTTATGCTTAGGCCTTTAATCCACTTGGAGTTAATATTTTGTGTGTCTGTGTAAGATTAGGCTCTAATTTCATTCTTTTGCAAGTAGATATCCAGCTTTCCCAGCACCATTTGTTGGAGAGACTGACCTTTCCTCATTATGTGCTCTTCACACCTTTGTTGAAGATCATTTGACCATACACAGGAAGGTTTTTTCTGCACTTTTTTTTCTATTCCATTGGTCTATTTGTGTCTATGCCAGTACCATATTGTTTACATATAGTAGCTTTGTAATCAAATGAATTTTAGGATGAATTTTTCTATTTCTTCAAAAAATGAAATTGGAATTTTGGTAGAGATTTCACTGAATCTGTAGATTGCTTTGAGTAGTAGCAACATCTTAACAATATTAAGTTTTCCAGTCCTTCAGCATGCGATAACTTTTTATTTATTTGTGTTTTTAATTTCTTTCTACAATGTTTTGTAGCTTTTAGTGTGTCCAGTGAGTTTTAAAAGTATTTTAGATCAAAAAGTTTCTTTATACTCTTGAAAATACAAATATTATTATGTAAAGTGTTGGGGTATATTTACCTAAAATGCTCATTGCTTAAAAAATATTTACTTTTCAGGGCGCCTGGGTGGCTCAGTCGTTAAGCATCTGCCTTCGGCTCAGGTCATGATCCCAGGGTCCTGGGATCAAGCCCTGTGTCAGGCTCCCTGCTCAGCGGGAAGCCTGCTTCTCCCTCTCCCACTCCCCCTGCTTGTGTTTCCTCTCTCTCTGTGTCTCTCTCTGTCAAAAAAAAAAAAAAAAAAATTTACCTTTCTAGTTTTCTAGTTTCTAGTTTCTGTTAACTAACCTGTTAATTATGCATTCTACCAATGCATAAATTGCTGGGGTGATTTTTTTCAGTAGTATTGTTAAAATTTTTGTATTTATCGTGGAAAGCATATTGTGGAAAGCATCTGCCTTCTGCAGTGCATAAAATTTGTCAAGCTTTTTTTGTAGTTGAAAATAAACAAGGTTGGCACTAAGTAAAATAGTGAAGAATAGAAAGTTCTATCCATAATGTTTTATGTCTAATATTCCTTTTTTTGAGCTGCTTCTCCCCACTTGTTCACTACTATATAGCAGTGATTCTAGTTCTCCACAACTATCTCAAGGTACCTTTGGCCTTGAGATATTTTTGGTTGTCACAACTTGGGTGAGTGCCACTGGCATCTATTGGGTAGCAGGCAGAGATGCCCCCCACCCCCCACCATAAGAGTTATATGGTAAGAGGTCAATGGTGCCAAAGTTGAGAAACTGAAATATAGCAACTCTTCTGCTTTAGATGAAGTGTCCTTTTGCTTTCATCTTCTCTCACTTTGTTACTTTCTCTCTTTCCTCCCTGCCATATATATTATTTAGCAAAAATAAGTGATTAATATTAAACCACTTACAATGGAAAGGATCTTGTGAATAGCTTTCCCATCACATTTATGTAAATGAATTTAATGTGGTTCCCTACAATGAGTTTAGCCAGCTATACATTTAGAGGACACAGTCCTCCACAAAACTATTCTCACTTCTGATACCAATTGCAACTTTAGGGGATTCCCAAAATCACCTTCAGGTTCAATAATTCTTTGAAAGGGCTCACAGAACTCACTGAAGGATATTATACTCATGGCTTATTACAGGGGAAGGATATGGTTAAAATTTGCAAAGGGAAGAGACAGATAGGACAGAGTCTGGTGGGTCTAAACGTGGAACATCTGGTCATCGTTTTCCTGTGGCATCATGCATGACATTAACTTCTCCTGGTCTCTGTGTATGATGACATTACTTACATAGTATTGCCAACTAGGGAAAACCAGTTAGAACTTTGGTATCCAGAGTTTTTACTAGGGCTCTATCACATACCGTCTGCATGGCTGATGTTTAGTCTCCAGCCCCTCCTGGAGGTTTAGACTAATACCTCTGGAAGTTGAACTGATATTATTTGTCCTAAAGCTCCCATCATAAATCACATTGTTGGATTGTCTGGTGGCCAAAGCCTCTGGGAAACAAAGATATACATATCAGGCAGGACATTCCAGAGGCCTAGAGATCATTCCCAGTAGCCAAGAGCAAAGCCACACCTTTCTTTGGGTAAAAGTAATTCTTGACTACACATTTCACAATCTGTATTTTAATTTTAAGGTTACCTTTGCATGGAAAGAAAAATCATAGGTTGAGTTCTTTCACTAAGCTAATGACTAGACTATAAGCTTTTTGAAGAGGCAGCCTCTCTTATTCAGTGTTCTTAGCCTACTGTAGGTGCTTCATAAGTCTTTATTCTGTGACTTAGTAATTAAGCAAACATTATCTTCAATTTAGTGATTTCAGGTATAAGACATCAGGTGATCATTTTACCATACTGGCCCTTCAGTAATATTCAGAAGTAACTTTAGAGATCCTCATTTTATAGATGAGAAAAACTGAAGCCTAGAGAGGCCAAATCTCACAGGTATCCATAACTGGGGCAGAGTTTAAGTCTCTTGACCCTGTATTGAGTATTTTCATCACATCCTATTTGTTATGTTAAACAGGGAGAAATTACATAATTTCTATGTGAAAGGTGCTAGGCTTACTCAAGGCATAAAATTCTAGCTAGTTCCAAACGACTTTATAATCTTAGGAAGGAAAAGAAAATGGATACATATATTCAAAGCATAATAAGTATTGTAAAGAAAAGAGTACAAATTGCTATGGGACCACAAAAAGAGGTTATTTGTCACTAGTGGGGACAATCAGCAAGGCTGCTTAGAAGATAAATTTAAATTTGAATATTAAAGGATATGTACAGTTAAGACTGACCTTGACATGTGGGAGAAAAGACATTGCAGATGAGGGTGTAAGGTGAATAAAGGAAGAGCCAGTATAGAATTCACTCTATCTGAAGAGATCAATCCTATGCTAAAAGTAAAAAACAGAAATACCGATTTAGTCATTGGTAGGTAGTTAAAAGAATAATGGTCTCTTTCCTTCAGTTTGTTCTCATGGAAAAAATTGCTGAGACTCATATCCTTCCTTTTTAGCTTTTTCTAAGATCTGTCAGTTAGATCAAGTTTGTTAATGGTTTTGTTCAAGACTCCTATATTTTTACTGATTTTTGGGGTTGGGGGGGCTACTAGTTCTATCAGAAAGATGTCAAAATTTACACTGTGTGGATTTATTTCTTTTTTTAGAGTTTTGATTTATATATTTGGAGCAAAAAATACTTCAAATTATTATATTTTCAGCATAAATTGAGCCTTTTATTATTTTTGAAATGTCCTATCTTTAGTCATGCTGTTTGTCTGTTTTGTCAGATATTGATATATTGATGGGGCTACAGAAGCTCTCTTTTGTCTAGCATTTGCATGATATGTCTTCCCCATCTGTTTACTTCCAACTTTTCCATATCTATATATTTAAGATGTATTTCTCATTAGCAGAATGTAACTGAGTTCTCTTTATAAAATGTGGTCTGATAATCTTATTCTTTTAGTGAAGTATTCATTTACATTTAATGAAATTACTGTTTTGGTTTTAATTTGTCTTACCATTTCCTTTTTGTTTTTTCCTCTTTTATGTATCATTTTCTCTTATTTCTTGCCTTGTTTTGTTTCTTTTTTATTATTCCATTTCTCCCCAGTGTTGTGAGTTTACATTCTTTAACCATTCTTTTAGTGTTTTCCTAAAGATTACAATACTCATCTTTAAATTATTAAAGTCTAGCATAACAGTATTTTACTACTTCCTGGACAATGCCAGAATTTTACATTTTCAGCTATTTTTCAGTTCTATAATTTCTGTTTATTCCTTTTTTATACTTTTCCAGTTCTCTACTGAAATTGCCAATCTTGTTTTTTAATTCATTGATCGTATTAAGCATAGTTATGTTAAAGTCTGTGTCTGACATTTCCATTATATGTATCCTTTTCTCAGTGTCTTTCTAGTCGTTTGTTTCTCTTGGCTTTTGGTTAGGTAGTCTTGCCTCCTATATGTCTGGTTGTTTTTGATTCCATGCCAGGCATTGTAAATGAAAAATTTTAGAGATAATTTAAGGCTCTATGTCTGAGTTGTCCAGTATGATGACTAGCTACATGTGGCTATGTACATTTAAATTCTTTAAAATAAAGTAAAATATAAAAATTCAGATCCTTATTACACCAGTCACATTTCAAATGCTCAACAGCCACATGTGGCTCTTACCAGACAGGGCAGATATAGAACATTTTCATCACTGCAGAAAAGTTCCACTGGATAGCACAACTCTAGATGATCTTATCTTTCAGTAGAGAATTTACTTTTGCTTATGGCCCTAGAGACACTAGGAGTCCTGGCTCACCTTAATCTAGTTGAGTTTGAGGTGGTTCTAAATTGGACTTCAGTTTTTATGAGGGCTAGTATACTTCTTATTAACTTTTCAGTTGTAGAGTGTAGCCTTTTGAGATCACAGTCAAAGCTTAGAGGATTACCAGGGCTGCCCAGGTGGCAGCCCCCCAGCTCCAAAATTTTATCTCTTAAGACCTGTGAGTCTGCAGAGAGCTATGTTCAGCTTCTTAGCCATGCTTCTTGGAGAAAAGCAGGCTCAAATGCAGGCATACCTCTCTAGCTTTCCCTTTTCCTTATCTTGAAACCTTGCTAATTCTTCACTGCCTTCTTGGTTCTCTAATATATTCAAATTGATTTTTTATAAAAATATTTTTATTTTTGGGGGCGCCTGGGTGGCTCAGTTGGTTAAGCGACTGCCTTCGGCTCAGGTCATGATCCTGGAGTCCTGGGATCGAGTCCCACATTGGGCTCCCTGCTCGGCAGGGAGTCTGCTTCTCCCTCTGACCTTCCTCCCTCTCATGCTCTCTGTCTCTCATTCTCTCTCTCTCAAATAAATAAATAAAATCTTTAAAAAAAAAAATAAAAAATAAAAAATAAATTTTTATTTTTATAAATTAAATAAATATTTTATTAATATTTTTGTCCCTAGCTTTTTTAGTTATTCTTAGTGGGAAAGTTGTTTAAAACAGCAGTCCATCATAGCCAGAAGTAGAGCTATTCTACTAATGATGTTTTAATCAAATGTTTCAAATAAATATGCCTAACAACTAATGTATAGGACATTTCTACCTACATGGTCCTCTTTGATTCCAACTACAATTTTGTGATCAGGATATCCTTATTTCAAAATGAGAAAATTTAGGTGCAAAAAAGTATGAATAAAAACAGCTGGTAGAAGGAGAGCTGAAATTCAAACCCAGATTCTCTGATGCTAAATCCTGTGTCTATTGTTAGGCCTAGTGGCTGTCAGTAGTCAGTATGCATAATGAATGATAGATGCAGCCATGAAAACTAATCTTTCTCATTGGTACCTCAGGTAATTCTAAAGTTTCTTTTCTCCTTTAAAATGAATTCAGAATAAGTCTCCTTCTTAATACTTTAAAATACCTGGGATCCTTAATATTTAGGATAATTTAAGAGAAGTTATCCTAAATGCTATATAAATATTTCTCTGTTGATGAGTCCATATTTCCCATTGCTTTTCTAGTTTTCTGTTGTATAGCTTAATCTGAATTCTATTAACTATGTTTTTTTTCCTCCCCAAGATAACTGCTAAAATACCAAGCACAGCAGTTACTAGACCTATAGCTACTGGATATGGGGTAGGTTTACTTAAGCTAAAAATATTAAGGTGCTTTTTCTCATCCATAAGTTCACTTTAGGCAGTTCTAAATAATTTTGGGTATCTTTCAGTCCGTGACCCAGATATATTTTTCATTTTAGATAGTTACAAACCTTATAAAAGTCTAATTTGATTAATAGTTTTTATATTCTAGTCATTTTGATTATAAATTTATCAGAAAATATTTTATTATCATTTCTATTTGTAAACCTTATGTTTGTTGATTTACTTCCTTTCATTTTTTGTGTTATATTACCAAGTCTCATGTATTCCATTAAAATTTTATGTGAAGTTAAATTTTATATAAAAGTAATGATATTTATAATATTTCAAAACCTACCAATTAATACATGAAAAAATAAAATTTGAGAAAAATTTCAGAGGCATATATTTGGGTCTTGCTTTTATTTGAGATCTTTGGAGGAAAGATGCTATATAAAAATCCATAAAGGAAAAGTTATAAGTCCTGCCCAAGTTTGGATGTCTTAGCATACATGAAATAAAAGGGGAATGGGAGAAAAATGGAAGAATGATGTGGAATAGCATTTCCTAGTCCTTATTATAATATTCCATAGGGGTCAGAAAAATGGATTTAGTACCTAGAGGTCCAGGACACTTGACTTCATACAGTTTCTTTATATGAATAAGGAAAGTAGTCATATACATAATGTAACTGTGTTAAATGAAACATGGTTTTATTAATCAGCCTAAGCATGTATTACTCATAAATTTGATTTTTGGTGGTACTTCAGAATAGGAAACAGCAAACATTTTCTATGAAGAGCCAGGCAATTTAGGCTTTGCAGGTCATAGTCCCTGTTGCAGCTACCAGACTCTGTCTTTGTAGTACAGAAGCCACCACAGACCATGTGCAGACCAGTGGGGTATGGCTGTATATCAATAAAATGTTATTGACAAAGGCTGAAGGTTGTAGTTTGTTGAAGCTTGTTTTAGAGTTTTATTGTTTAATCTTATATCCTCAGGTTATAAATGGAAAGAATTAGGTTTACTTGCCAATAGAAAGAAGAAAAAAGTTATGAAGAAAACTTTTCTAACTTGGTTTTTATAAAATTAAATGTAGATGTTTTTTGGAATCATTTTAATTTAGTTTTCTGTTTACTAGTCCAAGACATCCCTGGCATCATCGATGGGAAGACCAATGACAGGGGCTATTCAGGTATCTCTGTCATGTGGTTGTTCATTTTGGGCCTCTCTTGTGACTTATTGCCAACCTTTTTTATTATATTATTTTAAAATGTTAAAGAAGGTGTTTCTTATATAATGACCCTGATTCTTTAAATTGTGGGCTAAAGGTTGGACTGTTCAGAATCTTCAGAGGCAAAACCTCATTGGATTTACTCAGGTCTCAAATGAAATCCCCTTGGGGAGTGGACATAGAACTGACAGCACACTATCAGTTGTGTGTGGTGAGCTCTGGGTCCAATTTTTCCTATGCTAGCACTTGCAACAGTTTCTGCAGTTTCTCTCATAGGCATATAAGAGACTGAAAAAGTAGAGGAGTAGCCCGCTAATAAGCTATATAACTTATATAAGGTGCTATATAAAAATCTTTGAGTTTTTCTTTTCAAACTAGGAGTAAGCTCAGTTAAAGCAAGGAATTGAAATTTTATAGGGGAAAAGGACAGTAGAGACAGGACTGACATTTAGGAAGGCAGGGGTAAGGAATAAGCAGAGAGTGATTAAACATCAATATTAAACGGGTGCCTGGGTGGCACGGTTGGTTAAATGTCCAACTCTTGGTTTCGGCTCAGGTCATGATCTCAGGGTTGTGAGATCGAGCCCCACGTGGGGCTCCGTACTCAGCTTGGACTCTGCTTAGAGTTTCTCTCTTCCTCTCCCTCTGCCCATCTCTACCTCTCTCTCTCAAATAAATGAATAAATCTTTTTAAAAAATAAAGATTGGGACTAAAAATATGGGACTATATTAATGTATGTTCCATGTGCAGAACTATAAATAAGAAGCAAATCTTATTTAAGAATACCTTTTAAATGATTCTTTTTCTTTCAAGGATGGAATTACTAGACCAATGACAGCAGTGAGAGCAGCTGGTTTTACCAAAGCAGCTTTGAGAGGTTTGTTATATTACCTCTTCTATTTTTTTTTCAGATGTTTTAATGTTGTTACTGTGTTTCTCTGTGTAAATGTAAAATGTTACCATTTTAAATAAAACCTAACATGCCATTGATTATAAGGTATGTCATTATTTTAGGTACCATTAAGAAAGAAAAGGGGTAATGAAAATGTTCTGCATCTCAGTTGGAATGGTGGTTATACTGGCATGTAATTTGTCGAAGTGTGCTGACTTGTACGTTAAAAATGTATGCATTTAAAAAAAACTAAAAGTGCAATTTATATGAGTTGGAGTCCAATTAAAAATTTACAAGTGAAAATAGTATTTAAATAAGTAAGTTAAGTCATAATATAAAAATAAAATTATAATGACAAAATTTAATGTATATTATACCAATAAAATGGTTAAAAACTCAATTCCAGTCATTACTCACATGATGGATAATTTAGAGTTCCTAGAGTTAGGATAGATTACTGTGGAGGAGAAGTAAACGCTGAAGAGAGTACTCTTTTTTTTTAAGATTTTATTTATTTATTTGACAGAGACAACGAGAGAGGGAACACAAGCAGGGGGAGTGGGAGAGAGAGAAGCAGGCTTCCTACAGAACAGGGAGCCCGATGTGGGGCTTGATCCCAGGACTCTGGGATCATGACCTGAGCCAAAGGCAGACGCTTAACCCACTGAGCCACCCGGGCGCCCCGAGAGTACTCATTTTTATTTTCACATTTTATTTATATAATTTGATGTATGTTAAAATCTTACCAATTTCTTGATATATAAAATGTTTATATAAACAATGTTCTGGCCATTTAATAAATAGGTAATTTAAACCATTTAATAGGTAAATTAAATAACTTGTGCAAGTTTTTATATTTTCTTTAATTATCCTGTATCACAAATTCAATATGAACTCTTGAATTGTGTCTTAGGCTCTGCATTTGACCCCCTTGGTCAGTCAAGGGGCCCTGCTCCTCCTTTGGAAGCCAAAAATGAAGATAGGTATGTAAGTTCTCATGTTGTTGTTTTAGTGTTGTTGTATATTTTTAATTTTTATTTCCCAAATACATAATTCTCAGGTATTTTAAAAGGTCATGTCAGCAGTACCCCTATGTTTATAGCAGCATTATTTATAATAGCCAAGATATGGAAGCAGCCCAAGTGTCCATCAATTAATGAATGGATAAAGAAGATGTGGTATATATATTTATTTGTGTGTGTGTGATGGAATATTATTCAGCCATTAAAAAGAGTGAAATCTTGTCGTTTGCAATGACATGGAAGGAACTAGAGAGTATACTACTAAGTGAAATAAGTCAGTCAGAGAAAGACAAATGCCATATGATTTCACTCACACGTGAAATTTAAGAAACAAAACAGGGAGGGGAAGATGGCAGAGTAGGACCCTACTCCCACCTCATGAGACTCACCTCATCCCCAAATACAACTAGATAACTTTCAAATCATCCTAAATACTCCAGAAATCAATCTGAACACTGCCAGAACAAACTCCACAACTAAAGGTAGAGAAGAGGACACACTGAAGAAAGTAGGAAGTGCAGAGACAGGGTTTAGGCAGAAACATGGCTGCAGCAGTGGGAAGGAGCTGCGGTGGTGGGGAAGGGTGAGAGACAGACTAACAGAAGAGAACACAAGGAAAACCAATTCCCATAGAAGTTGGCTTGGAAAGCTAAATGGGCCAAATTCCATGGATTCTGGTAAGTAGTGGGACTTAAAGCCTGGAGTTTTAAAGATTAGCAGGTGTGGCCAGGATAGAGCCTGGAGGGCATTGCACTACTCTTGGAGAGAAGGCAGATAAACAACCTGTGGACGCAAGGCATGGAAACCGTGATGTGAAGCGTGCCTGGGGCACACAGTGGGGAGGTTATTTGCTCAAGTCAGAGGGCGTCTCAGAGAGAGTGTTCATGGAGAGACCCTGCCAAGAACAAGTAAATTGGCTGTTGCCATTTCCCTCCCTTGCCCTTCAGCGTAAGCATAGGACCACCTGTAGGAACCAGCACAGTGCAGACATTTGCTACCTAACTTGCTTACACCAAGCCCCATCCTCCATACTCCAGTGAAAACGCACTTTGCAGTCAGGATTGCCTAAGGCCCAGTACTACACACCCCTTCCCCCAGAAGACCAGCCCCAACCTCTACCAACACTGCGCCTCCCCAAGAGGGAATTTTGCAGACTCTCAGTTCCAGTGGCAGTGGTGACAGGTCTTATTTCACAAACAGGTCGGGGCACACCTCATTAAAATTTGCCACATTCAGACCAGGGACCACAAACTGTCCACAGCAGGCAAAGAGAGCCTCTGCAGATGACTGGCCTGAAGGATAAAGCAGCCAGGACACAGCAGCAAGTGCCCATAGTACACACAGGAGACACTCCTGGAAGTGTGAGGCCCTGGGGCACAGGGACACTACACAGCAGGGCACTACAGGACCTCTTCTATATAAGGCCACTACCCTCAAGAACAGGAGACACAGCTGACTTTCCTAACACAGAGAAACAAGCACAGAGACTTAGACTGAATGAGAAGACAGAATGAAAGAACAGAGGACAAGGCCACGGCAGGAGATCTAAGCAAAACAGATATAAGTAACAGGCCTGATAGAGAATTTAAAGTAGTGATCATAAAGATGTTCACTGGACTTGAGGAAAGAGTGAAAGACATGAATGAGACCCTTAATACAGATATAAGGTATAACATAGCAGAGGTAAAAGTACAATAAATGAAATAATGAGAAACATGCATGGTGGAAGGAACAACAGGCTGGAAGAAGCAGAAGAACAAATTAATGACCTAGAAGACAGAGTAGTGGAGAGTAATCAAGCTGAACAAAAGGGAGAAAAAAAGAATTATGTAAAACGAGAACAGACTTAGGGAACTCAGAAATGTTAAAGGGGATTCTTTGAGTGGAAAGGAAAGACCAAAAGTGACAGTAAGAAAGTAGGAAACACAAAAGCAGTAAAAATGAGTATTTTATAAAAAAATCAGTCAAGGAACTCAAAATAAAAGGATGTAAAATATGACATCTAAAGTGTGCGGAGAACAGGAGTGAAGAATGGGTTCAAACTCAAAACGACATCAACATCTTTAATATAGATGGCTATATGCTGAAGATGCTATTTTCCAACCTAATGGTAACCACAAATCAAAAACTAATAAATATGGAAAGAATAAAGAGAAAGAAATCCAAATATATCACTAAAGAAAACCAGCAAACCATAAAACAGGAAAGACAAAAAAAAAGGATCAGAGAAAAATCTTCAGACACAACCACAAAACAGCTAATAAAATAGAAATAAATACATATCTATCAATAATTACTTTTAATGTAAATGGACTTAACATTCCAATCAAAAGACATAGGGTAACAAAATGGATTAAAAAACATGGCCCATCTATATGCTGCCTATGAGAGACTTATTTTAGACCTAAAGCCACCTGCAGATTGAAAGTGAGGGGACAGAGAAATATTTATTATGCAAAGGGATGTCAAAAGAAAGCCAGAGTAGCAACACTTAATATTAGACAAACTAGATTTTAAAACAAAGACTGTAAGAAGAGACAAAGGAGGACACTATATAATAATAAAGAGGACAATCCAACAAGAGGATATAACAATTATAAATATTTCTGCACCCAACATGGGGTCACCCAAATACATAAACAATAACAAACATAAAGGAACGAATTGATAATAATACAGTAACAGTAGGGGACTGTAACACCCTCTTACATTAATGGACAGATCACCTAAACAGAAAATCAACAAGGAAACAATAGCTTTTCATGACACGCTGGAACAGATGGGTTTTTTTTTTTAATTATTTATTTATTTATTTGAGAGAGAGAGAGAGAGAAACAGCATGAGAGGGGATAGGGTCAGAGGGAGAAGTAGGCTCCCCGCTGAGCCGGGAGCCCGATGCAGGACTCGATCCTAGGACCCTGGGATCATGACCTGAGCCGAAGGCAGTTGCTTAACCAACTGAGCCACCCAGGCGCCCCGGAACAGATGGATTTAACAGATATATTTAGAACATTCCATCCTAAAACAGCAGAATACACATTCTTTTCAAGCCCAGGAACAGATGGCTTCACAGGCAAATTCTACCAAACATTTAAAGAAAAGTTAATACCTATTCTTCTCAAACTATTTAAATAAACTTAAAAAGGAAGGATTACTTCCAGTTCATTCTGTGAGGCCAGCATTACCCTGATACCAAAACCAGATAAAGACACCAAAAATAGAGAACTACAGCCCATTATCTCTGATGAACATAGATACTAAAATCCTCAACAAAATACTAGGAAACAGGATCCAACAATACATTAAAAAAATTGTTCACCATGATCATGTGGGAATTATTCCTGGGTTCCAAGGGTGGTTCAGTATTCGGCAAATCTGTCAATCTGGTACATCACATCAGTAAGAGAAAAGATAACTATAGGATCATTTTAGTAGATGCAGTAAAAGCATTTGACAAAGTACAACATCCATTCATGATAAAAGCCAACAAAGTAAGTTTAGAGGCAACATACTCAACATCATAAAGGCCATATATGAGACACCCCCAACTAATACCATCCTAAATGGGGAAAAACAAACCTTTTCCCCTAAAGGTCAGGAACAAGACAGGGATGTCCACTCTCACCACTTTTAGTGAACATAGTACTGGAAGTCCTAGCCACAGGAATCAGGCAACAAAAAGATATAAAAGGTATCCAAATTGGCAAGGAATTCAAACTTTCAATATTTGTAGATAACATGATACTATATGTAGAAAATCTGGAAGACTTTGCCAAAAAACTTCTAGAACTGATAAACAACTTCAGGAAAGTTGCAGGATATAAAATCAAACTACAGAAATCTGTTGCATTTTTATTTGCCAAGAATTAAGCAGAAAAAAGAGAAATTAAGAAAAGAATTCCAGATATAGTTGCAGCAAATATAATATGGTATCTAGGAATAAACCTAACCAAGGAGGTAAAGACCTTTACTCAGAACTATAAAATACCAATGAAAGAAATTGAAGACAACAGAAAGAAATGCTCATGGATTGGAAGAACAAATATTGTTTAAATGTCTATATTACCCAAAGCAGTCTACACATTTAAAGCAATCCCTATCAGAATACCAATAGCCGTTTTCACAGAACTAGAGCAAACAATCCTAAAATTTGTATGGAAGCACAAAAGACCCCAAATACCCAAAGCAATCTTGGAAAAGAAAAGCAAAGGTGGAGGCATCGCAATTCCAGACTTCAGGTTATGTTACAGAGCTGTAGTAAGCAAAACAGTATGGTACTGGCATAAAAATAGACACAAAGTTCAATGGAACAGAATAGAATATCCAGAAATAAACTACAATTATATGGTCAGTTATTCTTGGACAACATAAGAAAGAATATCTGATGGGAAAAAGACAGTCTCTTCAACAAATGGTGTTGAGAAAACTGAACAGCCACATGCAGAAGAATGAAATTGGGGCACTTTCTTACACCATACACAAAAATATACTCAAAATGGATTAAGGACCTAAATGTGAGACCTGAAACCATAAAAGTTCTAGAAGAGAGCACAGGCAGTAGTTTCTCTGACATCAGCTATAGCAACATTTTTCTAGATATGTCTCCTGAGGCAAGGGAAATAAAACCAAAGATAAAATATTGGACTACATCAAAATAAAAATCTTCTGCATAGTGAAGGAAACAACCACTAAAATTAAAAAGCAACCTATGGATGGGGAGAAGATATTTGCAAATTACCTATCCAGTTAAAGGTTAGTATCCAATATATATAAAGAATTTATAAAACTCAACACCCAAATAACAAATCCAATTAAAACATGGGCAGAAGACATGAGCAGAGATTTCTCCAAAGAAGACATCCAGATAGCCAACGGACACATGAAAAGATGCTCATCATCATCCCCATTTACTATCAGGGAAATGCAAATCAAAACTGTAGTGAGCTATCCCCTCACACCTGTTCAGAATGGCTAAAGTCAACAACACAAGAATCAACAGGTACTGGCTAGGATGTGGAAAAAGGGGAACTCTCAGGCACTGTTGGTTAGAATTGAAACTGGTGCAGCCACTGTGGAAAATGGTATGGAGCTTCCACAAAAAGTTAAAAATAGAACTGTATAGTCCAGCAATAGCACCACTAGGTATTTACCCGAGGAATACAAAAACATGAATTAAAAGGGGTACATGCACCCCTCTGTTTATAGTAGCATTATTTATAATAGGCAAATTATGAAGGCAGCGTAGGTGTTCATAGATCAATGAATGGTTAAAGAAGATGTGGCAAATATGTATGATGGAATATTATTCAGTCATAAAAAGGAATGAAATCTTGCCATTTGCAAGGACATGGATGGAGATAGAGAGTATCATGCTAAGTGAAATAAGTCAGAGAAAGACAAATACCAGATGATTTCACTCATATGTGAAATTTAAGAAACAAATGAGCCAAGGGGGAAAAAAAAGAGACAAACCAAGAAAGAGAGTCTTAGTTATAGAAAACAAACTGATGGTTACCAGAGTAGAAGTGGGTGGGGGATGAGGGGGTAGGTGATGGGGATTAAGGGGTGTACTTGTCATGATGAGCACTGGGTGATTAAAAGAAATAGTTTTTTAAAAAATTAATCATGTATCCTCAAAAACAAAAGTTCATGTTAGCAGAATAGTGATCAAAACTTCATCCCTGGTTCTTGGAACAAGCAAAAGAATCAAGTCTAAGAAAAACAGCCATGTGTGTTCTATGCAGTTTTATTGTAATATTACTTGATGTGAAGATATGTCTAATGTTTATGGATGCCAATATTGATTCTCTTGGAGACCAAATGGAGTTGAAAATGGAATAGGATATGCTCATTTTAAAAGAATATTTCAGTGAAAAAATTAAGAGAATATACAGGAAGTTAGTCATATCAATATTGAGAAATTTAATTTTTTAGAGAATTAGTTTTGTGCTAGTGGCTGAAGAGTAGCCAAAAGCTGTGATACAAAGTCAGGTGTATGTACTTACTGGGATCCTTATAAGTACTATTTTTTTTTTTTTAAAGATTTTATTTATTTATTCATGAGAGACAGAGAGATTGAGAGAGAGGCAGAGGGAGAAGCAGGCTCCCAAGGAGCAGGGAGCCCGATGCCGGGCTCAATCCCAGGACTCCAGGATCATCACCTGAGACAAAGGCAGACGCTTAACCATCTGAGCCACCCAGGCGCCCAAGTACTATTTTTTTTTTTTTAAAGATTTTATTTATTTATTTGCAAGAGAGAGTGAGAGACAGAGAGCATGAGAAGGAGGAGGGTCAGAGGGAGAAGTAGATTCCCCGCTGAGCAGAGAGCCCGATGCGGGACTCGATCCCGGGACTCCAGGATCATGACCTGAGCCGAAGGCAGTCGCTTAACTGACTGAGCCACCCAGGCGCCCCTTATAAGTACTATTGACATAAAGATTTTACAAGTAGTAACATAAGCCAGCATTTATTGAGTATTCACTGTGTCCTGCTGTGCAAGTGCTATATGTAAATGAAGACTGAGCTGTTTTTATCAGTAGTTCATTGAGGGAGAAAGTAAACACAACAGTTTTCACTTGGTAACACTAATAAATGGCAGGACTGAGATTTGAACCCAAGCTGTTTCCAGAGCCTCATGTTATTAAACTCTATTTTTCTTCTGTATAATAGAGATTTTTAAATTGTAGTTCTTAAACCCACTATTTGGGCTATTGTATAAATTACATAATTTCTCTTTCTCACTAACAAGGAATCTCTATAGAAAATCTGTTTACTTTGTGTCCTAGTTAATGACAGCATGTTTGCTAATAAAAGTAGGTTACTTTATTTAAATACCAGGTCATTTAGAATCCTTTCAGCTGCCAACAGAAGATACATGAGGGAAACACACACAAATAAGAATCTTTATTATCTTATTTAATAGGAAGTCTGGAGGCAGGGCACTTCTAGGGATGGTTAATTTAACTGCTCAATAACATCATCCCTGGTTCAGCTTCTCTCTGATTCCCTTGGCCTTTCTTAAGAGCCTGCCATCCTATCATGCCAAAAGAGCCCTGAGAGTTCAAAATCTCCATATAGGGGCGCCTGGGTGGCTCAGTCGTTAAGCGTCTGCCTTTGGCTCAGGTGATGATCCTGGAGTCCTGGGATTGAGCCCGGCATCGGGCTCCCTGCTCCATGAGAAGCCTGCTTCTCCCGCTCCCACTCCTCCTGCTTGTGTTCCCTCTCTCGCTTTCTCTCTCTCTGTCAAATAAATAAAATCTTAAAAAAAAAAAAAAAAAAAAAATCTCCATGTAGTTAATAAAGCCTAGAGCCAGAAATTTCCCAGTCTTGAGTCCCTTTCAAAAAGCAAAGAAAATCTTCCCAGGAACCCTCTACCCCAAGCAAACCTGTCTTCACTTCTCACTGGCCAGAAGTACATCACATGTGCATGACTGAACCAAACATTTGGCAAGAGAATGAGACTCTTGACTAGCTTAGATCTGTATGCAAGGAGGAAGGATGGTGGCAGGTTCTTGTGTGGGTAGGTGTCCAACAGTGTCTGCATATAGAGTTCATTTTCCTGGCATTTGATAGGGACAGGGTAATTACTTTTACTGTCTTCATAACATTTATAACTTTAAAATTTCATATTCATATTTTATTTAGGTTTAATAATTGTAAGCAATATTTGAAGACATTTATTAGAGTGTTTTGGACTATAAAATAGAATTCTGTACTTTATTGTAAGCTTTATAAAATGGCATTTATTATGGTCATTGCTCAGTTAGAATTTTGCAGATCTTTAGGAAACTAATTTGTATCCCACCTGACTAAATTTTAGTCAGATTCTACCAAAAAATATGATTCTTTAGACAAAGCTATATTATTAAATTTATTCCTGTATTTTTTAAAAGTCCATTTGTAGAGAAGAGAACTGTGTATTCTGAAATATTCCTTTTTTTTTTTAAAGATTTTATTTATTTATTTATTTGACAGAGAGAGAGAGAGATAGCGAGAGCAGGAACACAAGCAGGGGAAGTGGGAGAGGGAGAAGCAGGCCTCCCGCCGATCAGGGAGCCCGATGTGGGGCTCAATCCCAGGACCTGAGCCGAAGGCAGATGCCTAATGACTGAACCACCCAGGCACCCCTATTCTGAAATATTCCTAGTAAAATTTTATTTAGGCACTAATGTACATTCAGACTATTGTGATATTTGATGGAAGAAAGTGGTAGCAAAATGACATTAATGTTATTTTAAAATGTGACTGATTTGGGAGTACTATGTTTGCTACTAATGGAATCAGGATTTTTTTAACTTCTTCACACTGTTGGAAATATTCTCTAGAGTACCCAACTGGTAGTAAGTAATAATAATTTTTATCTCTTCTATGGGGGCTTCAGTTTTCTTCACCATAAAGTAAAGTTTTCATTTGTCATAGGCTCTGAAGAAAGGATCTACTTTCTTTTGGGGATGATAATGTAATAGCATGGGTCCTTGAATTACCTTACTTAGGTTTAATCCTGGCTCTATTACTTAACTAGCTATGGGACCTTGGGTTAATAATTAACTTTCTAAACCTCAATTTCCCTATCAGTAAAATGATAATAATGGTAGGACTTATATCAGATGTTACTGGGAGGATTAAATGACATAATTAGGGTGAAGCATTTGGCTCAGTGTTAGATTACACTTGTGCCAAGTAAATGTTTACTTTTATTAACCAAAAATGTTATTTTTACTATTATTATTAATAATATAATTATTAAAAACAGTAGTGCATTTACTCTTTAATGCCATTTATATTTTTGTCTTATCTGTAACCTATTCTTATAAAAGCACATAATGGACAATGTTACAGGTAAATTAAATTTTAGTATGTATTATTAGTGCTTGAATGAGTCAGAGTACACCTGCTTTTTCTTTAATAGTCCAGAAGAAAAGATTAGACAATTAGAGAAGAAAGTAAATGAATTGGTAGAAGAAAGCTGTATTGCCAACAGCTGTGGAGACTTAAAATTGGTAAGTTCATAAACTTATAAGATTCAAGATGGTGATGCGTGTGTCCTATGTATGTGCACAAATACAAAGCACATGTACAGGTTTTCCCCGCTCTCCAGAAGAAGAGCAAAACCTTTCATAAGCCAAAATGGCATCAAACAATTATGAATTTATATTGGAAAAATTTTTGAGCATTCCTAGACCCAACAACTAACCTGTCTTAGGCTTTTCTGCTATCTCAGGACACATCTTGCCAATGGATGCACAGAATAAATCAAAATAAATCACAGATGTCCACAGACAGTGGTGGCTTGACGCTGAGATGCTGTGTGGCGGGACTGCTCTCGCTACTGGAGGTGTGCACTGCCTCTGGAAGGGTTTGCTACAGAACAGATGTTGCACACTATTTCACTTCTTGCCTTTTGTTTTTATAAAAGCAGAAATCCTCTGCACATTTTTTTCAGTTAGCAAAAACAGGTGCTAATGTAGGTCTTTTGTTAAAGCATAGTGGCATTATGTGAACTTTCAGAAAGTGAGGGATACCTGAATAGATTAACATGTTTTTTTGTTTTTTAGGGGTTTTTTTGCTGCTGACAGGCCTTAGAGTTTTCACTAAAGCAGTTTTTTGAAAACATAGGCAGCTGCTTCAGAAAAACTCTTATGTCAAAACAGTTGTCTGATTTTGTAATTTTTGACATTGGTCAATACAGTAGGAAAACAAATTCTAGTGGAACAGTTGATTAAATTTTGCAGCCTGGTGGACTATTGGATTGCACTCACAGCCTGCTGAAGGGCGTAGCTACCAAGCTCCACACACAGTACTAAGGGTTGTTTTCTTATTTAAGCCTCACTACCCTAAAATATTCTTTTAGGTACTGTAAACTGCAAAATCGTAGTTTGTTTTTTGGCACTCCAACTCTGGTTTTTCGTGCCTTTTTTTTTTTTAAGATTTTATTTATTTATTTGTCAGAGAAAGAGAGAGCATAAGGAGGGAGAGCAGCGAGGGCCAAGGAGCCCGATGTAGGGCTTGATCCCAGGACCCCAGGATTATGACCTGAGCCGAAGGCAGATGCTTAACCATCTGAGCCACCCAGGCATCCCTCGTGCTTTTTTTTTTTTTTTTTAAGATTTTATTTATTTATTTGACAGAGCGAGAGCAGGAACACAAGCAGGGAGAGTGGGAGAGGGAGAAGCAGGCCCCCCGCCGAGCAGGGAGCCTGATGCAGGGCTCGATCCCAGGACCCTGGGACCATGACCCCAAGCCAAAGGGAGACACTTAACAACTGAGCCACCCAGGCACCCCTCATGCTTTTTTTTTTAATTAAATATTTTGGGGGCGCCTGGGTGGCTCAGGTCGTTAAGCGTCTGCCTTCGGCTCAAGTCATGATCTCAGGGTTGTGGAATTGAGCCCTGCATAGGGCTCTCTGCTCAGTGGCAAGTCTGCTTCTCCCTCTCCCTCTGTGATCTCTCTTGCTCTCTCTCTCTCAAATAAATAAATAAAAATCTTTAAAAAAATTAATTAAATATTTTCTCTTAATTTGCTTTGTTCTCATTACTTTGTCATACCATATAAATGTAATTTCTATGACTTAGTTATCACATTAATGAATACCATTAGAATTGTTCAGTATAAAACTACTTTTATTGCTCACAGAACTGGTGCTTTTTTATCTAGCTCTAAAAAAATAATCCCATGTTAAATTAATCTGGTTAATCTGGTTAAATTAATATGGTTAAATTAATATGGTTAATCTCTTGGTGGAAATCAACAAAAGGTTCTTGGCATTCTGAGTAGGATATAAGAGCCAAACTAAGTAAGCATTTGTTGTAATATCGGATAGCAGTTATCCTTTGATTTTTCTGTGTTTTGAGCATCCCAGAAACCAAACAAATCCATCTAAATTTCTATCTCACGAGTTGGAATTAAAATATCCAAAGACTCAGGATTGAATGGGAAAAAGAAGAAAATATGTAGGGTCAAATCTAAATGGTGGTGAAAGGTGTGGTGATAAAGAAACTTGACTTGGGGCTAATATACTCTACACTTTATCATTTATACTTCCTCTTCTTTCTGGGGAGCAGTGGGGGGAACACATGACATTTTTATGATGGTGAATTCCACTTTAAACAAATACTCTGGGTTCTTTTGTTTTCAAGGGGAGTTTATTATAAGAGTACAGGAGGGCATACTGGGAATCCAGGAAGGTATAAGGCATCCAACCAAGCTTCATACAAATACCTCCCAAATGCATGAAATGCTCATAATGAATGCTTAAAGGAATTTACAAAGTATAAACTTGATTTCAGGCCTTAGAAAAGGCAAAAGATGCAGGAAGAAAAGAGAGAGTCTTGGTGAGACAACGAGAACAAGTTACAACTCCAGAAAATATCAATTTGGATTTAACTTACTCAGTAAGTATAAAATACCTGTTGAGTAAAATTATTTTGGCTAGGTTTGTAGATTCCGAAAGTTTTTTTCTTTTTCTTCTGTTTTTTTTTTTTTTTAATTTCTAAAAAGACTTTATTTAAATTCAGTTAGCCATTGTAAATCTTATTGGACCTTAGGAGCTCAGAATTCGATTAATAGAAATCTTTATGAAGTTCATGAGGCACTCTTTGTTCTGTACAAAGATTTTTTTTTTATTTCATTAGTTTTTAATAACTTAGGAAGTACCTGCAAACCCACCACCCAATGACTCTATTTCTGGAAGATTGATAATATTTATGCTCTGTTTTTAGTATGGTTACTTTAATGAGATTCTAATATGGACTTTTGGTCTGTAATTTTCAAGAACTTCCAACTAGGTAAATAATACAATGTTCTGTGAGGGTAGTGAAAAAAACAAAAGCTAATTTCTTACAGAATTTTTAAATTTATTTTTTATTTTTTTTATTTTTTTAAAGATTTTATTTATTTGAGAGAGAGACAATGAGAGAGAGCGAGTACATGAGAGGGGGGAGGGTCAGAGGGAGAAGCAGACTCCTCGCCGAGCAGGGAGCCCGATGCAGGACTCGATCCAGGGACTCCAGGATCATGACCTGAGCCGAAGGCAGTCGCTTAACCAACTGAGCCACCCAGGCGCCCTCTTACAGAATTTTTTTAACTCTAAAAAGATACTTGATATTTATACTGGTGTTTTTAAAGGGTGTATTTTTAGTGGGAAAGTGTTCATCTGCCAACAAATGGAAAAAAAGGGCATTTGAAACTTTGAATAGAAATTTTTAGATGTTCAGTCTTGGTAGCTAATATCTTTAAATTCCATGGAATCTTTAGGGAATAATTTCTAATCTTTTTTTTTTTTTACCTGTAGGAAGGTAAGTTTCTATAACTTAGTGACTTAAATTATAATTTTGCATACAGAGAAATACTTTTTACAGTTTTGCATATAAAAAAGCACACAAATGAAGCCTTAAGGTATATCCACATAATGTGTAATTTTTATTTACAAAGAAAATTTGGCCCACTGTCTTACTTACTCCTTTTATTACCAACCACATTAACAATACAAGTTTATTCTTTGTAGGTCTTTCTGAGATTAATGGATGGTAAATGCCACCTAAATTAGAAAGAATACTTAGAAAATTAACGTGCCATTTAGAGGATAGCTATACTTATCTTAATGTTCAGGTTCATTTTGAATGCAAGATATTTCTGTGTATGCTCTACTTCCTAATTGGTTAGGTATCTTGATATAGACATCTAGGTTTGTTATAGGATGTTAATCTCTGAAAAGATTATAGGCAAAGGGGCCTAAAATGGTCATTATATGTGATTTTGCAATGTTTATTCCTTAGGTTCTTTTCAACTTGGCTAGTCAGTATTCGGCTAATGAAATGTATGCTGAAGCACTAAACACGTATCAAGTTATAGTGAAAAATAAGATGTTTATCAATGCAGGTGGGTATATGTAGTCAATTTTCCCAATAAGTGTAGTTCTTTTTTTCCCCCTAAAGTTTATATATTTAAGTAATCTCTGCACCCAACGTGGGGCTCGAGCTCATGATCCCAAGATCAAGAGTTGCATGCTCTTCTGACTGAGCCAACCAGGCACCCTGAGTATAGTTCTTTTGTAATGTTAATTTACATTTCCCCACTTTATGTTTCCTTATAATAATCTGTGCTCTAAACAAATTTGTGTTTATATGGAAATGTCCTGCTTGAAAATACTGTTTATATGAAAACTCACATAAATACAAATGAAGAAATACTGTTGGGGTGAGGTGTATTGCCTAACAAACAGTAAACACAAAGTGTATTCTGTCATCACTAGTAGAATGAGCCATTGCAATCCCATCAAACATGCTTTCCCAAGGGGCGCCTCGGTGGCTCAGTTGGTTAAGCTGTTGTCTTTGGCTCAGGTCATGATCCTGGGGTCCTTGGATTGAGCCTGGCTTAGGGCTCCCTGTTCAGCGGGGAGTCTGCTTCTCCCTCTTCCTCTGCCCCTCCCCCTCTCTCATGCTCTCTCTTGCTCATGCTCTCTCTCTCTCAAGTAAATAAAATCTTAAAAAAAATGCTTTCCCTTATAAATTTATCCCCGAGACTACAATTTATATGTATCATTTATATTGTGTAATTTTTTGGTAGTAGTATTAAAGTTTATCAGAATATCATTTTCTTTAATGTATATGGCATTATTGAATCTAATTTTTAAATTCTGTCTTTTTTTAGAATAACACAATTCCAGTTTTATAATGTAAATCACTTGTTTTCTAGCCATATTTTCAGGCTTTCATATTTCCATCTGTCTTAAGTTCCATTTCCTTACAGAAGATTAGTGTGTAGATACATGAAAATAGTATAACTCTTTTAAAGTGAGAATTTTAGGTAGTGTCTGAGGCTTCCTAACTTGAGAAAAGCTTCAAAGAATATGAATTAAGGTCATCTGAAGTACAGAAAAAGTGAAGAAAATAGAATATTATATATTCATTATTTTTTATTAGGAAGATTGAAAGTGAATATGGGAAATATTTATTTAAAGCAAAGAAATTATTCCAAAGCCATTAAATTCTACCGAATGGCACTAGATCAAATTCCAAGCGTCCATAAAGAAATGAGGTAAGTTTACATAATGATAACTTGGTGAGATTTAAGTGTTATTTTTCAGAAACAATATAACTCTTCTTACTTGTCACCAGTGAGTTGAATGTTTTGAGGTGTTTGTACATGTGAGGTGTTAGATTTATGTCGTATCTGTAGTATTTTGGTGCGTTCCCCTACTGACTACTTGCACACATTTATATAATGACAAGTTAAAGATTAGAGACAAAATATGTAATCAGTTGAAATAAAACAAAGCTAATTGGCCTATATAAGGGATAACCTAGCAGGCCATTAGCAGCAAATAAAAGTCACTGCCAACATAAAATCAAAACAGCAGTTTAGAATATAACAGACTTTAGAATGTCTTGAAATAATTAAGGAAGGGATTACATTTGAATCTTAGAAGAGGGGAGAGGAGGAGGAAGCTGGAATATTTTCTATTCATACAATATTTCAAGAGCAGAAACAGTAAATTACCTTATGGTCTGGTAATGACCTTGATATCATAGAAGATTTCCAGGATATTTACTGAGTATACTTTTCCTTAGGCTTAGTACAATTCCTCTGTGAAAGTTAATTTATTTGTGAATGCCACCTTTAGTGATCATTTGTTTTTTAATAATGTATCATTATCATAGGGAAATATGTAGCTCCTAGGACACAGTGCTCTTAGGCACTTTTAACTCAGTTGAGGCCAAGACTTTGAGCATTGTAGAAAAAGATAATAATATTAGATAGTTTATGTCAAGTGCTTAATTAGTTTATGTCAAGTGCTTAATTATCAATAATCAAGAGGTGCTGTAGTAACTAAGTTGAGGGACTTAGTTGAGAGATTATTAAGAACAAGAATGATCAAGAAAGGCTTTATGAAGGAGGTGTACTTGCGATAGGTTACTTACGTGACGAAGGGAGAAAGGGTAATATTCCAGACAAAGGGAAAATTGAGATGAGTCAAGGAAATAACAGTATTTGTGATCTGATCAGAGAATTATGAATAAATGAATTTAGTTGAAGCCGAGGTATTATGTTGAGGAGTGGTTAGAAATAAGATGGGATCACATCCATTATAATGGCTCTAATCAAATGACTGAAAATAAGTACTGAAGAGCATGTAGAGAAATTGGAAACCTCATACATTGGGCATATCAAATGGTACAGCCAGTTTGGAAAATAATTTGGCAGTTTTTTAAAAAGTTAAACAGGGGTGCCTGGGTGGCTCAGTTGTTAAGCGTCTGCCTTCAGCTCAGGTCATGATCCCAGCGTCCTGGGATCAAGCCCTGCGGCGGGCTCCCTGCTCTGCAGGAAGCCTGCTTCTCCCTCTCCCACACCCTCTGCTTGTGTTCCTTCTCTTGCTATGTCTCTGTCTGTCAAATAAATAAATCTTAAAAAAAAAAAAGTTAAACACAAATTTACCAGTGGACCAGCAATCCCACTCCCAGGTATATACCCAAGAGAAATGAAAATATGCTGTCACAAAGGATTGTGTGTGAATGTTCATAGCATTATTCACAATAGCCTCAAAGTGGAAACAATCAAATGTCTGTCAAGCAGGCAGTGAATAAATAAAATATGGTATATTCATACTGTGGAATACTATTTGGAAATATAAAAGGAATAGAGTACTGATATATGCTGTACTATGGAGGAACCTTCAAAAGATTATGCTAATTGAAAGAAGCCAGATATAAAATACTATATATGACCCCATTTATATGCAATGCCTAGAAAAAGCAAATCCAGAGAGACAAAGTAGGTTAATGATTGCCTAGGGCAGGAGGTAAGAATGGGGAGTGACTGCTAACGGGCACAGATTTTCTTTTTAGGATAATGGAGATGATTTAAAATAGGAATGTGGTTATAGTTTCACAGCTGTGGAGATATAGCAGTGCTCACTGAATTGTGTACTTAAAACAAGTGAATTTTATGTAAGTTAAACCTCAATAAAGCTTTAGCAAGACAAAATAAAATGTGGGAAAGAAAAGAAGGAAACTCTCTGTGGAATGTCTTGATTACCATACTAAAGAATTGAGGCTTTTAAAGCTTATCCGTGTTTGTTTTTCTTTAGGATTAAAATCATGCAGAACATTGGTGTTACATTTATAAAAACTGGTCGGTATTCAGATGCCATTAATTCATTTGAGCACATCATGAGTATGGCCCCAAATCTGAAGGCAGGCTTCAACCTAATTCTTAGTTACTTTGCTGTTGGAGATCGAGACAAAATGAAGAAGGCATTCCAAAAATTGATTGCTGTTCCCTTAGAAATTGATGAAGATGATAAATATATTTCACCAAGTGTGAGTATGAAGAAGATTGCTGTGTAGCCAGCTACTAGTTATCCATGCTTTTCTGTTTCTAGGAATGAAAAAGTTGGAATGGATGACTTTTTAGGTTTCTCCTAGCCCTATATTAATATGTTTTAATTAATTAAATTTAATTAATGTGCTTTTATCAGTTTCATTTGTTATTTAAATTAGGTTGAGAATGGGACTCTGTTGAAATAGGGCTAGAGCTTATGGTTAAAGATCAGCTTCACAATTTTAGTGAAAAAAGAGAAAATCTTACAAAATATAAGATTACATGCCATTCTTTAAGAAAACTATCTTGACGAAGGAACCCCTAAAGCCTTTTTTTTTTTTCTGTTTTTTTATCAGTCATTGTTTAACAGAGGAAACTAAAACTATGTGTACTAAATAGATCAAAAATGAAAAGAAGAATTCCTTATCCTTATGCATAGAGTGAAGCAAAATACAAAAGTCATATTTTTGGAGCCCTAAGGAGGAAATACTGTACAATGTTAAGTGAAAAACCAAGTGGAAAAAAAAAAAAAGATAAACACACACCCATACATGAACATAAACTGGAAGGAAATACACCAAAATAGAAATAGTTTCCAGGCAGTGAGATAATTTTTCTTACTGCTTTTAAAATATTTTTCAGGTTTTTACATATAAAGTATTGGTATACTGCTATATTATTTCATATTAAGCCAAATCATATGAAATTGCCTGTATTTATAGATCAAAATGGTTTAATAATGCCAATTTCATAAATTGAACTTCACAGATTTTCTTAATAGATTATAAGGGTATTACAGCATAATGGTTGGCTCCATCACTCAGTACTTACTCTTCTTATGCCTCAGTTCCTTTATACATAATATAAGACTCATTATAATAATCTACCTTATAGGGGTGCCTGGGTGGCTCAGTCGGTTAAGCGGCTGCCTTCGGCTCAGGTCATGATCCCAGGGTCCTGGGATCGAGCCCTGCATCGGGCTCCCTGCTCAGCAGAGAGCCTGCTTCTCCCTTTCCCTCTGCCTGCTGCTCTGCCTACTTGTGCTCTCTCTCTGTCAAATGAATAAATTAAAAAAAAAAATCTACCTTATAGGGTTGTAAGGATTAAATGAGGTAATGTATGTGAAATGCTTAAAACAGTACCTGGAACATAGTAAGTGCTAAGTAAACATTACTATATATTATTTTCATATTAAGAAAAAATATCTTATGAAAAAATCATCTGTATTTTTAATAGAGAGTAGAGATATTGATTACTAAAGAATTTGATGATCATTAAAGCATTTATACTTAAGTTTAGAGTTTATAATATCACACAGCTTCTGTGTACTTGGTCCTATTCTATCCAGTCTGACCTTTTATCAGTTGCTCAGAATCTGTTTGTTCAAGGAGAATGTAATTGGTAATCAGAAATGAGAAGAAATGAGGGAAAATAGTTTAGAAAGATTAACTTACTCTCCATTTTATGTAACTACTTAGTGGTGAAGTTGATTAGAAATCCAAGTTCTTGGTATTTACTTCTGAATTCATCATTTTTTTTTCCAATTTTATTTTCCCAGGATGATCCACACACCAACTTGGTGATTGAAGCTATAAAAAATGATCATCTAAGGCAAATGGAACGTGAAAGGTAATATTTTGTGCCTTAGTAATATAGGTTTAATTTTTGTAAAAAAGTTGAATGTACATTCTGATTATTTCTCTCAAAACTTGTTATATTCAGTATATTTCTCCAATAAGGCTATTGTTTCACCATTTCTATACAGTACTAGATTCTCTTTTCGCCTTCAAGATAATCAAAGTTCTCAGGCTGACCCCAATTATTCTTACTCAGTAGCTCTTACTATTTTCTTGTAGTCTGCTTTCCCTCTGCATTTGGTGCAATATTAGAACTTTGCTTATATTACTTTATTTATTTATTTATTTATTTTTTAAAGATTTTATTTATTTATTTGACAGAGACACAGTGAGAGAGGGAGCACAAGCAAGGGGAGTGGGAGAGGGAGAAGCAGGCTTCCCGTGGAGCAGGGAGCCCTGATGCAGGGCTCAATCCCAGGACCCTGGGATCATAACCTGAGCCAAAGGCAGACGCTTAACCATCTGAGCCATCCAGGCACCCCTATATTACTTTTATTTTAAAAAATTATATTTTTATGTATTTTTGCCCAGCTTCCAATTAAATTTCATCTCCCAAAGACAAAATTGTTCTTACTTCTTCCTTCCTCCAATATGGTACCTAGTCTCTGCCAAGTATGGTCTGAAAGTGCTAATATTTATTGTATATGTGTTAGGAGTATAGCACATGATAGAGGGCCCTTAATTATTTTAATTGTGGTAAAATATACATAACATAAAATTTGCCATCTTAATTATGGTGCATAAGACTTCATGGTTTGGTAATGTTATGTGCATTAACATTGTTTTATAACCAGTCTTCAGAACTCGTGTATGTGTCTGTGTAAGTGATGGGTCATATGCTAATGCTAATTCTATTTATTTATTCATTTTTAATTCCAGTGTCATTGAAGTTATATTAATTTCAGATGTACAGTCCTATACATTAGTCAGTGCTCATCATGATAAGTTTACTCTTAATCCCCTTCAACTGTTTCACCCCAGAACTCTATATCTTCTCAAATTGCAATTCTACCCATTGAACAACTCTCTAGGCCCTGCTTCCAACACCTGGCAACTACCATTCTACTTTCTGTCGCTATGAATTGACTTTATTTACCTCATATAAGTGGAATTGCAGTATTTGTGGCTGGCTTATTATGTTTATCATAATGTCCTCAAGGTTCATCCATGTTGTGGCATGTGACAGGATTTCCTTCCTTTTTAAGGATGAATGATATTTCATTATATGTATAGAGGTCTTTAACTTTTAGAAATTAGTTTAATATTAAGAATACTTCTGGGGCGCCTGGGTGGCTCAGTCTGTTAAGCGACTGCCTTTGGCTCAGGTCATGATCCCGGGGTCCTGGGATCAAGCCCCGCATTGGGCTCCCTGCTCAGTGGGGAGCCTGCTTCTCCCTCTCTCACTCCCCCTACTTGTGTTCCCTTTCTCGCTGTGTCTCTCTCTGTCAAATAAATAAATAAAATCTTAAAAAAAACAAAAAGAAAGAATACTTCTGGGAAGGTGGAGTAGACATAGTTTTCCCCATTCTTCCCACTAAGTACAAATAAAAACCCTGGAAGTTCTATATAAAACAAATATAAGAAGAAAGGTGGAGAAAATAGGGCAGATCAGCAAGGGACCTCAGGATCTGAGGAACAACATGGCAGTGAGTTCCCCTCATGTTTCCCAAACTTGGAGCTGAAGAAGCTGGCAATCAGAAAATGACAATGGTTGTATTTAAAAAAACAAAAGCCCCAAGAAAAGCCTGCTTTCTCTAGCCAAAGGACAAGGAAAGGAGTAGGCTAACAAGACTGAAAACTTTGAGATAAATACCACCCACACACTATGGCCCCACTCTCATGTATGCCAGCAAAAGTCAAATGGGAGCCTAGCTTTCCACCCTGATAAGTCTATAAAGAGACACCCATACCCCAAAAGTCCAAGTAGGGAGCCAGGACTTTAATCTGACAGGCCCTTAATGAGTCCCACCACTCTGTGGTGTCAACAGACAGCACATGGAGATCCTGGAATTCCACTCCATGTGGCAGTAATGAGGCACTCCCCCTCTCTCCCGGTGTCAGAGAAAATAATGGAGAGTCAGAACTTTCATCATCATTCAGTGATGATAAAGCCACCACACTGTGGTGTCCGTAGGGACCATGGTAGAAGCAGGAACTCCTGCCCCACCCAGCAGAAACAAGGACTTCTTCCCACCTTGGTTATCAAAGGAGGTCGTGTTGGGTACCTAGACATCTATTATCTGATGATAATGAGGTGGTATCTCTTCTTCCCTGGTGGAGCGGTGTCAAAAAAGCCAGCTGAAACAGAAGATTTTTTAAAAAAATTCGGAGTATTATAATGCAGAAATGTCCCAAATTTTGATCAAGAATACTTGTCATACCAAGAACCAGGATGATTTCAAACCAAAAGAAAAATCCAATCAATATACTCTAACACTGACATGACAGATGTCAGAGTTATCTGACAAATTTTAAAGCAACCATGATAAAAATGCTTCAGCAAGTGATTATGAACATTAGTGGGTGGGCTCAACAGGAAAATAAACGGGATATGGAAAGATTCAGTGAACTGGAATATGGAAAATGGAAATTACTCAATCTGAACAACAGAAAATAGAGTAAAAACAGAAATGAACAGAGCCTAAGTGACATCTGGGACTATAACAAAAGATCTACAATTTGTGTCATCAGTGTCTTACGAGAAAGAGATTGGACTAAAGAAATAATGGCTGGCAACTCCCCAAATTTGGCAAGAGAAATAAATATACAATACAAGAAACTGAATAAATACCAAAGAGAATCAACCCAAGGAAATCCATGTGAAGATACATCATGATTAAACTTCTGAAAATTAAAGACAAAGTCTTGAAAGGAGGCAGTGAAAAACAACACTTAAGGGAAAGCAATTAGAATGATAGTGGAAGTCTTAATAACCTAAGCTCCCAGATAATAAACTAGAAAAAGAAAAGCAAAAGCAGCCAAAGGAAGAAATAATAAATAGAAATCATTGACATTGAAAAGAAAGAAACATAAGTGAAACGCAGAGCTGATTTTTTGAATAGATGAATAAAATTAATAAACTTATAGCAAAACTGACAAAAAAGACACAGATTGCCAGTATCAGGAACAAAACAGGAGCTATCACTACAGACTCTGTAGACATCAGAAGGATAATAAGGGAACACTACAAACAACCCTACACCCACAAAATTGACAACTTAGATAAAATGGACCACTTTCTTGAAAAACACAAATGACCACAACTCACCCAATGTGGAATAGATCATTTGAATAGCCCTATAAATATTAAAGAAATTTAATTTGTAATTTTAAACCTCCTGAAAAAGAAATCTCCAGGCCCATATGGTTTTACTAGAAATTTCTAGCAGATGTTTAAAAAAGAATTAACATCAATTCTACACAACTTCTTCCAGAAAATAGTTCATTTTATGAGGCTGGTATTCCCCTGATACCAAAACAAGACAGACAGTACGGGGTGCCTGGGTGGCTCAGATGGTTTAGCATCTGCCTTCAGCTCAGGTCATGGTCCCGGGGATCTGCGATCAAGCTCCGCGTAGGGCTCACTGCTCGGTGCAGAGCCCGCTTCTTCCTCTCCTCTGCCATTCCCTCCGCTTGTGCTCTCTGGCTCTGTCTCTCTGTCAAGTAAATGGGTAGAATCTTAAAAAAAAAAAAAAAACCAGTACAAAAAAGGGGGGGTGGGGACAATAGATCAATATCTTACAAATATAGATGCAAAAATCCTAAAGAAAATACTAGTAAACCGAAATCACAAACAAAATATAAAAGGAATTGTGTACCATGACCAAGTGGGATTTATTCTAGGAATGCAAAATTGGTTTACTGTGTAAAAACCGGTAAGTATAAAAGAGGATATCAACAGAATGCAGGACAAAACCACATCATCATCTCAGTATAAAACAAATTTTTTTTGACAAAATCCAATATGCTTTTATGGTAAACAAGCAAAAAAACCTCAACACGCTAGGAGTAGAAAGGAACTTCCTCAATCTGATAAAGGACATTTATGAAAAACCCAGTTTGAGATACTTAATGACAAAAGACTGGTTTCCCCCTTAGAGCAGGAACAATACAAGGATATTCCTGTCACTACTTCAACATTGCACTCGGGGTCCTACCATGGAAATTAGGCAAAAAAAGGAAGTAAGAGACATCCAGGTTAGAAAGGAAGAAGCAAAATTATCTCTGTTTACAGACCACATGATCTTGTATGTGGAATATCCTACATAAAATTTTAGAATCCACTAAAAAGCAATTACAACTAATAAGTTCAGCAAGCTTGCAGAGTAATAGATCGATATATAGGAATCAATACTAAGAAATATACTATACACTACCAATGTACTATCCAAAATGAAATTCATAATTACATTTACAGTAGCATAAAAAATAATTAAGGAATAAGTTTAACAAATGAAATGTAAAACTTATACTCTGAAAAGTATAAAACATTACTGAAGGATATGCTAAGTAAATGGGAAGACATCACATTTTTATGGATAGGCACTTAATGTTAAGATGGCGGTGCTCCCCAAATTATTTTGTAGATGCAGTGTGATCCATATCAAAATCCCAGCAGTGGTTTTTTAGAAAGTGACAAGTTGATCCTAAAATTCATATGGAAATCTAAGGGATCCAAAATAGACAAAACAATATTGAAAAAAGAAGAGCAAAATTGGAGGGCTCACACTACAAAACTACACCAATCAAGTGTGGTAGTACTTTATGCTAGTAGCATAAAGATAGACATAGAAATCATTGGAATGGGATTGAGGGTCCAGAAATAAAGTTTTACATTTATAATTAATAAAAGTGCCAGGACAATTTGATGGAGAAAAGATAGTCTTTTCAACAAATGCTGCTGGGACAATTGGATATCCTCATGCAAAAGAATGAAATTGGGTCTCTGTCATACCATACACAAAAGTTACTTCAAAATGGATCATAGGGGATGCCTGGGTGGCTCAGTCGGTTAAGCGACTGTTTCAGCTCAGGTCATGATCCCACGGTGCTGGGATCAAGCCCCACATTGGGCTCCCTGCTCGGCGGGAACCCTGGTTCTTCCTCCCCCACTCCCCTAGCTTGTGTTCCCTCTCTCACTGTCTCTCTCTCTGTCAATTAAATAAAAATAAATAAATAAATAAATAATGGACCATAGACCTAACTGTAAGAGCTTAGAACTATAAATTCGTAGGGAAAAAAACAACAGTATTATTGATCTTGTATTAGGCAGTGACTTCTTAGATATGATACCAAAAGCACACGAAAAGAAAAAAAATAGGTAAATTGGACTTCATCACAATTAAAACTTTCGTTCTTCAAAAGACACTGTCAAGGGCGCCTGGGTGGCTCAGTTGGTTAAGCGACTGCCTTTGGCTCAGGTCATGATCCTGGAGTCCCGGGATCGAGTCCCGCATCGGGCTCCCTGCTCGGCAGGGAGTCTGCTTCTCCCTCTGACACTCCCCATCTCATGCTCTCTCTGTCTCTATCTCATTCTCTCTGTCTCAAATAAATAAATAAATAAATCTTTAAAAAAAAAAAAAAAGACACTATCAAGAAAGTGAAAAGACAATCCACTGAATGGGAGAAAATATTTGCAAACCATGTATCCAAGATGGATTTATTTCTCCAGTATGTAAAGAACTCTTCCAATTCAGTAATAAAAAGGCCAGTTAATAAAAAGGCCAATTAAAAGCATACAAAGGATCTGAAGAGACATTTCTTCAAAATAGATAAGTGAATGCCCATTAAGCACATGAAAAGATGCTTAAGTTCTATACTTCTTAGGAAAATGCAACTCAAAACCATGAGATACCACTTCACTCCCACTTGTATGACTGTAATCAGGAAGACAGATAATAACAGATGTTGGTGAGGATGTGGAAAAACTGAAATCTTGTAAGCTGGTAGCAGGAATGTAGAATGGTATAGCCACTTTGGAAAACAGTTTGGAAGTTCCTCCAAAGATTCCTCAACAAAGGTTCCTCATACTTAACCCAGCAGTTTGTCCCAGAGAAATTAGAGCATATGTCCACACAATAACATACACGAATGTTCATAGCAGTAGCACTCATAATATCCAAAAAGTGGAAACAACCCACATGCCCACAGCTGATGAATGGATAAATAATATATGGTCTGTCCATATACTGGAATATTATTTAGCCATAAAAAGAAATGACATAGCAATATTTGCCACAGTACATACAAACCCTGAAAACATTACGATGATAAGTGAAAGAAGTCAGTCACAAAAGACTACATATTCATGATTCCATTTATAGGAAAGGTACAGATTAGACAAACCTATGGAGACACGTAGTAATTCAGTTTTACTGTTTCCTGCGCACACTTCTTCAGTGGTCATTTTTACCCTTTCCTTTCATGTCCACAGACAGTGCAGGTTATGTAACTGCAGCTGCAGAGCTTTGTGTTTCTCCAGTGTTTCTTTGTTTTGTTTTGTTTTAAAATCAGTTTTTTATTATGTTCGTCCAGTGTTTCTTCTTCCATTTGTCAGCCTGCATTGAAAAGAAAGAGATGATCCAGAAGGCAGTTATGGCTTGCTAATCCCATTTCCTAGCCATGGTTGTCAACCTGACTTACGGACAGATTTCTAATGTAGCTGTCCACCATTTAGTAGACTTTCATGGTATGTTAGCTTTGATAGGTAATGTTTATACTTAAAAAAAAAATCCAAACTCTTCATACCAAGTGTCTCAATAAAACTTTTTTGTTTGTTTGATATAGGAAGGCCATGGCAGAAAAATACATCATGACAGCCGCAAAACTCATTGCTCCTGTAATTGAAACATCTTTTGCTGTAGGTTATGACTGGTAAGAGAGAAATTCAGTATAACTGGATGGATATGTTGTTTTCATAATTTATACTTGTATTGATTTAAACTTTTATTAGAAAAGTAATTATGAATATTGATTTCTACTTATCAGGAAAGTAATATTATATGGTAAAATCAATATAGGGCATTCTAAAAGTTCTGTCTTTTTCTTATTGCTTATGTCATTTCTTAAATACTAAGGCAAGTGTGCTACCATTCGATATAAGGATACATAATTCCACTATATAAACCCAACCTGTATCCTTTTTCATTTTACTGTATCTTTTCTCATTTTTTCCTTTTCTACCTAAAGTTTGTCAGTAATACTAAAGCTTTCTATCCTCAGGAATAGCTCTCACACCTAAAGGGGCTGTTGTCTCCTGATGCAATGTACTTCCTAAATAGAAGTGAAGAATTTTATTAGAGTTGGAAAAATCTTAGATCATTTGTTGAGTGAGTAGTGAATTTCTTTCTTACTTCCACCCAGTACAGGAATCCCCTTTGTAGCATCCCATATAGGTGGCCATTTAATTTCTGCTTGGAGTCTTCTGGTATTCAACTCATTTGTTTTATTTCTAAACATCTTTAAGGGTTAGAAAAATCTTCTTTGTATTGAACCCAAAATTGCCTCTCATGGAACTTTTTCTGTGATCTTTCAGGCAAACATAGACTGAATCTATGACCTCTTCTATATGGTACATTACAGAATTTTAAAAATCCAAGACATGTACATAGTTACAAAGTCAAGTACAGAAGAGTTACTATATTCGTTTTTTTTCTTTCATTTTTGTTTTTTTATTGAAATAGAATTTACACATAACATTATATCAGTTTCAGGTATACAACAAATGATTTAATACTTATATATATTGCAGAATGATCACAATAAGTCTAACGTTTGTCACCATACATAGTTACAAATTTTTTTCTTGTGATGAGAACTTTTAAGATATATCTTAGCGGGCGCCTGGGTGGCTCAGTTGGTTAAGCGACTGCCTTCGGCTCAGGTCATGATCCTGGAGTCCCGGGATCAAGTCCCGCATCAGGCTCCCTGCTCAGCAGGGAGTCTGCTTCTCCTTCTGACCCTCCCCACTCTCATGCTCTCTCTCTATCTCATTCTCTCTCTCAAATAAATAAATAAAATCTTAAAAAAAAAAAAAAAAGATATATCTTAGCAACTTTCAAACATGCAATACTGTTTTTGTTTTTTTTTTAAGATTTTATTTATTTATTTGACAGAGGAGAGACACAGCGAGAGAAAGGAACACAGGCAGCAGGGGTGGGAGAGGGAGAAGCAGGCTTGCCGCCAAGCACGGAGCCCGATGCGGGGCTCGATCCCAGGACCCTGGGATCATGACCTGAGCTGAAGGCAGACGCTTAACGACTGAGCCACCCAGGTGCCCCGCAATACTGTATTATTAACCATGATCATACTGTACATTACATTCCATGTCTTATTTATTTTATAACCAGAAGTTTGTACCTTTTGATCCCCTTCATCCATTTCACCCCCTCCCTGCCCCCACTGCTGGCAAGCAACAGTCTGTTCTCTGTAGCTATGAGGTTGGGTTTTGTTTTGTTTTCTTGTTTTCTATGTACCTTTCATGTTTCTTCTTGCTAGACATAACTTCTGTTTTCTTTGTCATATTCTTACCATCTTTCAGATGCTTACCCATTCTGTTTATTCCTTGGAGTCCATTCTATTCCTTGGAATACACTGTCTCCCTGGTTTAATTTGTATGGGAGGCTTCACAGTTGATCCAAGATGTTTTGTGTTTGTTGGTATTTCCAGTTGTTTGGCTCTCTTTTTTTGCATTTTTTGCTTCTGTTGCAGACTCAAGTTTTTTTTTGGCGTTCTCCCTTACAGAATATCTCTGCTTCAGTTTCCATATGATGGTTGCCGTCTTGGCCTGGTGTTAAATGTCATCTTGGTGATTACTGCCATTTCTCTCCTGGTTTGGATCTTTTTTTCTTGTTTCTTGTTTATTAAAAAATAGTTATTTTTTCCTTGACTTCATCCTTAATTAACCCCTTTAAGATCTTTCTGTGCATGTCTGTAAACGTTTAATGCTATTCTCATTCCTGATTGGTCATTTATTTTATGATGTAAAAAATTTAAAATTCTAAATTGTAACTTTCTTTTAGAAGTTTAAAAGCATTTCTTCATTGTTAGCTAACACTGTTGCAGATTAGAAGTCTAATACTAGGCTTATCTTTGTTATTTGTGGGTGACCTGTGTTTTCTTTCTGATGATTTTTAGAATTTCCTCTGTAGCTGTGTTATTCTGACATTTCACAGTGGTATGTTTAAGTTTGTCTTTTTTCCTGTCTTCCTCCTAAGCACTCAATAGACCCGTCAATTTGTAGTATATTGTTTCCTTTCAATTTGGGGAAACAGTGTTATATTATTTCCTTGATAATTTATTTCCTTCTCTACTTACAAATTTCTATCAATTGTGTTTGGGGCTTTCTTGTCACTTATCTTTCTAATATTTTCCATCTCTTACTTTGCTTTCTGGGAGACTTTCTTGACTTTCTCATCCAATCCTTCCATTTAATTATTTTGTATTTACAAGAGCATTTTCATTGTCTCTGGTTGTCTGGATAAGGGGAGTCTGTGGGCCTTTGCTGCACACAGAGATGGAGCGCTCAGTGATTCCATAAGAGCCCTGCAGGCAGGCACCTGAATTCAGCCATGTTCTCAGCTCAGTCCCTCACTTGCCATCCCTGAAACGCAGTCTCACCTGGATTCAGTGGGGGCAGGAAGCTCTCTCTGTTGCTGCTTTCTTGGTGTCACTTCCTTTTCTCTGCTTTATAAGCCAGCACTTTCTCATTCTTCTAGAAGTTGTATTTGCTCATGTAGATAGGAATGGGAGATAAATGCATAGGTCTGCTGCTGTTTTGAATCAGAAATTTTGCCAGTTAGTGCCAATAGTGATGGAAGGACTTTCTTAGAGTTTTTTCTCTTTTCAGATAAACAGTTCCAGTTTCTTTACTCATTTCAGATATGGTGTGTTTTTCTAGAATGACTGGTTTTCTACCTGACTAGTTGCCTGCCTAGTTTATAAATGAGTCCCTTAAAATGTGTCCCTATATATGTACACAGTACTTGTGTTTTGACCAGTGTTATAGTACAACAGAATCACTGTATTCCTTTTTGTGGGCACCAAACTGTGGTTGTAACCAAAGATTTCCTTGATCTGGGGGACAACCACCTCAAGATAAATGAACTCTGTTTATTTATCTTTAATTATGCTGAATAGTACATATTATTTGTTTTACTATTATTTATTTATTTATTTATTTATTTATTTTAAAGATTTTTTTTTTATTTATTTGACAGAGAGAGACACAGCAAGAGAGGGAACACAAGCAGGGGGAGCGGGAGAGGGAGAAGCAGGCTTCCCACAGAGCAGGGAGCCCGATGTAGGGCTTGATCCCAGGACACTGGGATCATGACCTGAGCCGAAGGCAGATGCTTAACAACTGAGCCACCCAGGCGCCCCTGTTTTACTATTATTAACTCTAACCTGAATTTTCTTAATGTTTACTAGGCATACATATTAGTTTTTAACGTTTTTACCTTTTCAAAAATATGATTATAATTTTGTCTTTGCACCCTAGAAATTGAGTGAAATTTTGAACATTATCAAATGCCAACTGGTCATTTTGACTGACATTTTCCACTAAATTAACATTTTAACTTATCAAAAGGCATTGCTTTTGTCATACGAGACTTAAGATCAAGCCAGACTAGATGGTTCTACTCATGTATCATTTTACTTTTACCTAGGTATATGTTTTTACTTGAATATGTTTCTGTTGTTAAATGAAGCCTTGTATTAGAAAAATGGTAGGTTCACTTAAGAAATGTTCACAAACAGCTACCATGAAATATGAAAGTAAATGTATTCGCATTCATTGTTAAAGATAGATTTCAAGAGATTTTTGGTGTGGATACTGATATAATGAAAGAAGGAATCGAAGAAGACCCATTCTTTTACTGAGGTTCCAGATTTACCCTCACATATTGTTTTATCCAAGCTCAGCATTTTTCCCCTTTATTTTTTCCAGATTTATTGAGATATTATTGACATATAGTATATGCAGATTTAAGGTGTACAATGTGGTGGTTTGATATATATATATATTACAAAACAATTACCACAGTAAGGTTATAATACCTCCATTCCCTCACATAATTACCTTTTTAAAACTGTGCTTATAAGATTTTTTTTTTGCAGCTAAAACTGGAAGATAAATGAGCTTCTGTGAGCTTGTGTAAAATTGTGCTTATAAGATTTAAGATTTACTTGTTTAACAACTTTCAAGTATATAATACAGAATTGTTAATTATAGTCACCATTTTGTAAATGGTGTCACCATCCCAAAATTTATTTATTTTATTCCTGAAAATTTGTGCCCTTTAACCAACATCTCCCTGTCTCCCCCACCTCCCAGCCCCTGGTATCACCATTCTACTCTCTATTTTTATTTTAGGTTCTACATATGAGTGAGAATATGCAGTGTTTGTCCTTCCTCTGTCTGACTTATTTCACATAGCATAATGCCCTTGAAGTCCATTCATGTCTCAAAAGGCAGGATTTCCTTTGTTTTATGGCTAAATAATACTCTTCTGTGTGTGTGCGTGCATACGTGTGTGTGTGTCACATTTTCTTTATCCATTCATCTGGACACTTAGATTGTTTACATTTCTTAGTTTTTATTGAATAGTGCTATAATGAATGTGGGGTACAAATATCTCTTTGGGTTAGAGATTTTATTTCCTGTGGCTATATACCCAGAAGTGGAATTGCTGGATCTTATGGTAGTTCTCTTTTTAATTTTTTGAGGAATTTCCATACTGTTTTCCACAGTGGCTGTACCAGTTTACATTTTCACCTACAGTACACAAGGCTTCCCTTTTCTCCAACACTCACGTCTTCTCTTTTTGTTGAGACTTTTTCTCATGAATGATTGTTCAGTTTACATCTATTGAGATGATCATATGATTTTTATCTTTCATTCTATTAATGTGCTGTACCACAGTTAGTGATTTGCTTATATTGAACCATTTTTGCATTCCAGTGATAAATCTCACTTGATTATGGTGTATGATCCTTTTAATGTGCTGTTGAGTTCAGTTTGCTCGTATTTTGTTGAGGATGTTTGCATATAAATATTCATCAGGGATATTGGCCTGTAGTTTTCTTTTGTTGTAATGTTCTTATCTAGCTTTGGTATTGGGTAATGTTGGCCTCATAAAATAAGTTTGGGAGTTTTCTGCTTCAGTGTTTTGGAGAGTTTGAGGAGGATTGGCTTAGAATTTAGCACTGAAACCATATATATGATCCTGGGCTGTTCAGATTTTCTTTTTCTTCCTGATTCAGCTTTGGGAGGTTATATGTTTCTAGAAATTTATTGATTTCTTCTAGGCTGTCCAATTTGTTGGCATATACTTTTTCATAATATTCCCTCTTAGAACCACTTCTGCTGCATCCAAAAGATTTTGGATCATTGGATTTTCATTATTATTTGTTTCTGTGTATTTTTTTATTACCTCTTTGATTTCTTGGTTGACCGATTCACTGTTCAGTAGTTTTCTATCCCTTCACTTTGAACCTATGTGTGTCCTTAAAGCTGAAGTGAGTCTCTTGTATGGTTGGGACTTGTTTTTAATGCATTGAGACACTCTGTGCTTTAATTGGAGAATTTAATCCAATTACACTTAAAGTAATTATTGATGAATAAGGCTATTGATAGGTAATTATTAATTTTAGTAGTTAATTAATTTTATCACTGATAGGTACTAATGTCATCTTATTATTTTCTCGCTGTTTTGTAGTTCCCTTGTTTCTTCTTTCTCTTTCACTGTTTTTTTTGTGAATTGATGATTTTCCATAGTGGTATGCTTTGATTCCCTCTGCTCTGCCTCTTGTGTATACTGTAGATTTTTGTTTATATAAAATATTTTATTGTTATAATAGCCTCAAGCTAATGACAGCTTTGCATACAAAAACTCTACTCTTTTACACTCCCCATAATTTTACCTCTTTTTATATTGTGTATTTAACATTTAACTTTTTAAATATTGTGTACCCACTAACATTATTGTAGCTATTGTTATTTTTAATACCTTTGTCCTTTATCCTTTTGAGTTAAGTGATTAACATACCTCCATATAACAATATTACAGTATTCTGAATTTGGCTAGTTAACATACTGTTAACAATATGTGTTATATTTTCATATGTTTTCATATTACTAATTAGCATCCTTTCATTTCGTCTTAAACTCCTTTCAGCATTTCTTGTAAGGCAGGTTTAGTGGGGATGAATTCCCTCAGTTTTTGTCTTTTGGGAAAGTCTCTCTCTTTCATTTCTGAAAGGAAACTTTGCTAGGTAAAGTGTTCTTGGTTGGCAGCTTTTTTCTTTGAGTGCTTTGAATATATCATCCCACTCTCTTCAGGCCTGCAAGGTTTCCAGTAAGAAATCTGCTGATAGTCTTATGGGGGTTCCTTTATATGTGAGGAACTTTTTTTTCTTGCTGATTTTAAAATTCTCTATCTTTTACTTTAGACAGTTTTACTATAATGTGTCTTAGAGAAGGTTGTTTTGTGTTGAAGTTTTGGGGTTACCTATTAGCTCCGTAAACTTGGATGTCTAAATTTCTCACCAGATTTGGGATTCTCAAACATTATTCCTTAAATAGGCTTTCTGCTCCCTTCTCTCTTTCTTCTCCTGGGACTCCAGTAATGGGTAGATTGTTTCTTTTGATGATACCCCATAATTCACATAGGCTTCTTTCATTCTTTTATTTTTCTGCTCTTCTGACTAGATAATTTCAAATGATCTGGCGTATAATTCACTATATCTTTCTTTTGCTTGGTCAAGTCTGTTGTTGAAGCTTTTTATGAATTCTTCAGTTTAGTCATTATGTTTTTCAACTCTAGGATTTCTGCTTTTTTTTTTTAATGGTTTCTATTTCTTTGTGGAACTTCTCAATTTATTCATGTGTTGTTTTCCTAATTTTATTTGGTTGTCTGTTTTCTTAAAGTTGACTAAACTTTTTTTTTTGACTAAACTTTTTAAAGAGGATTATTCTAAATTCTTTGTCAGACAGTTCATAGATTTCCATTTTTTTAGAGTCAGTCATTAGAATTTCATTAGTTTCCTTTGGTGGTTATATATTTTATTGATTATTCATGATTCTTGTGTCCTTATCTGTATATTTGAGGAAGTAGGCACCTCTTCTAGCCTTTACAGACTGGCTTTATGAAGCAAAGCCCTTCACCAGTCAGCCTGTCCAGAGATTCTGGGTCAACCATCTGGTGGAGTACTCAAGTGGACAGGTCTGGTGCCTGGGTTATTAGGTAGGCAGGCCTAGTGCTTGAGTACACGGGGACCAGTCTGGTGTCTAGGTCACAGGGTGGAGCTGAAGCCTAGGTTCACTGGGGTGTGCTTGGTACTTAAATCTGGGGTGATGGGCTTGGGACCTTGGTCTGTGTGGGCAGACCTGGATCCTAGGTTTCCAGGCACCAACCAGGCATTGGGGACCCCTGGGGTGGGCCTAGCATCTAAGTCCGCAGAGGCTGGTCTGGTACTGAGACAGGCTGGAAGCCTGGTTTTGTGAGAGCCAACCTGGAGTCTAGGACTACAGGAGTTGGCCTGTATCCTGGAGTCCTCAGGAGATGTCATGGAGGTTAGATTTGCAGGGGTCATTATGGCACTTGGGTGGACCAAGAATCTGGATCTGTGGGAGCTTGCCTTGAACCTGGGGGCTGACCTGGTATTTGGGATTTGGGGCTACAGTAGCTAGCCTGGTGCTGAAGTGGGTCAAAAGCTTGGGTATACAGTAGTCATCCTGTCTCTGGGCTCTGTCATCTTATATTTTTTGTAGGGTCAAAGTTGTTGCCTGGGAGCTGGCTGATGCCGGGATGTGTCAGGAGCCTGGGTTCATGGGAGCTTGCTGGGCACCTGAAGGTTGTCTGGAACCACTGGAGCCTGCTTTGCCCATTGGGCCATGGACCTAGGTTTGCAGGAGCCACCTATGGCCACTGGAGCCAACAGGCACTGGGGTGAGCTGGTGGCCTTGGTTCACAGGTACTATCTGTGGAGCCTGATGCCTAGGAGCCACGACGATGTAGAAAACTACACGTAACAGGGTGGGCAGGAGCCTGGGTTCATAAGAGCCTGCTAGGGAGCCACCAAGGGCATTGAGAGTCAGCCTGGTGTTGGGGTGGGCTGAACTGGAGTCTGCAGTGAAGTCAGACACTTACTTTACTCAGCTTCTCTTAGAGAGAGTCTTTCTCTCTCCATGATGAGCTGTCTGGGCTCAGAGGAAAGATGAAAGGGGTCTATGAATCTATCTGTCCTCCTTAATGTGTCTTTTCTTACATCTGATCTTCACCCAGGTGCTATAATCCCTCACCTAGAATCCTTAGCTCTTGTAAAGTATTTTCATGCATGGGTAGTTCTTAAAATTGATTTTTGGGGAGGGTACAGTACTAGAAATTCCTATACCACCATTTTTCTGGCATCACTCCTCCAACTCAGTTTTTTTTTTAATATTTTATTTATTTATTTGACAGAGAGAGACAGCGAGAGAGGGAACACAAGCAGGGGGAGTGGGAGAGGGAGAAGCAGGCTTCCCGTGGAGCAGGGAGCCCAATGTGGGGCTCAGTTCCAGGAACCTAGGATCATGACCTGCCAAAGGCAGACACCCAACGACTGAGCCACCCAGGCGCCCCTAACTCAGTATTTTTAATGTTACCCAGTATAAATACTAATTTTAGCCAAAGAGCATAGTGATATGCATAGTGATATCATAACTATGTTATAATTCATAGGTATTTTTAAGATTTCATTCGTAACCTAAAACGTAGTAAGTCTTATTTCCTTATGTGTTAACTAGGTAGGCATTCATTTCCCTAGATAGAACTCGGCAGTTTTTTAAAAAATTTGCCAGATCTCAGGTTACATGAAAGCCTGTTTCTAGTAACTTTGAAGAAAGATGTTTGATATTCATAAATCTTACATAATATTTTTCAGAAACTGCAATATATATGTGTATGTGCATATAAGCATATGCATATGTGTGTACATTTTATGTGGTTATATACATAAACTATGCATTTGTATATGTATGTATATATGTATATTTTAAATGGAAGACAGTGATCTTTAGAGTCAACATCGTAGCTTCTGACTGTGGTTAGAAAATACTTTGTATGGGATGCCTGGGTGGCTCAGTTGGTTAAGCGTCTGCGTTCAGCTCAGGTCACCATCCCAGGGTCCTGGAATCGAGTCCAGCATCGGGCCCCCTGCTCGGCGGGGAACCTGCTTCTCCCTTTGCCTGCTGCTCCCCTTGCTTGTGCTCTCTCTCTCTTTCTCTGACAAATAAATAAAATCTTAAAAAAAAAAAAAGAAAATACTTTATATATAGGAGATCATCCCATAATAGTTATTTATAGGTGTCATACTTTCTCTGTGTCTAATTTCGTCATATGTCTTGTTCTTTGTAGAATATTAAAGAAGAGGTTTTATAAGATTTTATAAGGTTTTATAAATAACATCTGTTCAATGTTTAGAGAGTGTTCAGGACTTGAAATTAAACAAACAAAAAAACATTTAAACTAAGCTTACCTGATTTCTGTTCCATTTCATAATATTTAAGTGACTTCATTAAGACGAATCAATACAGAGTCTTCTGTTTCACTTAGACATATCGGCAGTTCTGTTCGCTCAGACCTAGTTTTTTGAGGCTAAATTTTGTAATGGCATTAATGGTACTATTTTAAAAAAGTGATTGCTAGTTGTTTTGTTCACTGTTGAATAATATTTCAGCCTGTTTGAAATCTGGACTATGCCAATATCTAGCTCTCAAAGCTGACTAATACTATTAGTAAGTTAATTATAAAGCCAGAAATTTTATATATTTTTACTAAAGACAGGGTCATTTTAATTTTGTTTCCTTCTCTCTGGGGCAGTTTTCAATGAGTGTATAGCTCAGGCCTGGTATAGTATCATTCACATCCTAAATTGTGGCAAAATTTTTTTTACTTCAGCTTCAATTTATTGAGCACAGCTTCTTTGGATTCTTGATTAACACTGTTATATGCTTTGTCTCAAATGAGATAGGTATGAAATCATGGCCTTTTTATAGCTGAGAGAAATGAGTGCTGAAAAATGCATTGGCTTCACTAAGGACAAATACATAGTTAAGGTCAGAACATTTACTATGCCAGTGACTTTTAAACAATGTAATTCATTGGAATTACACTGTGAGCTTATTGAACAGTGAGTAGGTACCCCCACCCCCGCTTCCAATATATCTGAGTTAGGGTTCTGAGATAGAGAGCAAGCGTTTGTATTTATTATTATTATTATTATTATTATTATTATTATTATTATTATTATTAATTTGTCTGAGAGAGAGAGAGAGCACGAGAGGGGGGAGGGTCAGAGGGAGAAGCAGACTCCCTGCTGAGCAGGGAGCCCGATGTGGGACTCGATCACTGGACTCCAGGATCATGACCTAAGCCAAAGGCAGATGCCCAGCCAACGGAGCCACCCAGACTCCCCGTGTTTGTATATTTTCACCCTCCCCCCACAACATGATTCTCATGTATACCATTGTCTAACTTTTTACCAGTGATTATCAGCCTTGGCTGCATACTAAAATCATCAGGGAATTTTTTTTAAGATTTTATTTATTTATTTGACAGAAACACAGCGAGAGAGGGAACACAAGCAGGGGGAGTGGGAGAGGGAGAAGCAGGCTTCCCACCAAGCAGGAAGCCCGATGCGGGGCTTGAACCCAGGACCCTGGGATCATGACCTGAGCCGAAGGCAGATGCTTAATGACTGAGTCAGCCAGGTGCCCCTCATCAGGGAATTTTTAAAAATCCCAATGTCCAGGCTGCACTGTAGACTATTTGGGTCAGAATTTCTGGGGATTGAGCTCGGGGATCAGCATTTTTTAAAGTCCTGTACAGGGTCCCATTATCTATATCCAACATACAGAACCATTGCCCTGTGCTGGGTCAGTATTTCTCAGCTGCCGCTGACTGAGGAACTTGTTGAAAGTGGATAGTCAGTAGGTGTTAGATGGGACAGAAGAATATATATTTTTTCATTGTTTTCCATGTGGTTCTGATGTGCAGCCAGGTTTGGAAACTCATATAGTGTAATACAACTGTGTATTGAAAACCAAAAGGAAAAAGTCAGTCCTGGCATTATTTGGATTTTTCATTATAAATTATTCTGTAATTCTTACCATACTTTTGTTAACTCATTTGTATAGGGTTAAAATTATTTTTAACCTTTTTGTGGTTAAATATTAAGCACATAAGAATTGTATAAAACATTAACATCAGCTCAGTGATTTATCACAAACACCCATGTAACCTCTGTATAGATTAACAACATTTAAAGAATAGAACATAGCACCTTAGAAGTTCTGCTGTGCCCATTGCAGGCACTGCCCCTGACTCACATGGTAATCACTTCCTAGCTTTTCTATAAGCTTTAACCACCTAACCAGGCATCCCTATAGTTTTGCATTTTTTTAAACATCATATAGGTGGACTCGTGCTGTGCATATTGTTTTGTGTGTGGTGTCTTTTACTCTGTGTGGCAGTTGTCAGTGTTGTTGCATGTGGCTCTGGTTTGTTGGTTTTCATTGCTTTGTAGTGGTACATGCATACAGTGGAATGTTATTCTTGACCATGAGAAATTGAGATAGAGAAGCTTCTTACTCCCAGGTCCTGGAGGAAGGACACAGCAAACTGGGGGCACCACACAGGCAAGTCAGGACAGGGTGCAGGCAGAGGGAGAGGCAGGACCTGGGGCACATGCCTTGTTAGGGTCTGTGGGTGGAGTGTTGGGGGCGCATGGGATAAGGCCAGAGTAGTCAATTCAAGCCAAAAAGAGAGGGAGCTTGGGTAAGCTCCATGGGGGTCTTATGTAAGGGGTACACAAGGGAAGGCCCTGGGAGGTGGGGGAGACTGGTGACCACAAGGGAAGTCGTATCAGGAGCTTGGATTTGCTTAGGCTCTGCAGGCTGCTGTCTGGGACATGCACTAGCATTAGGGGCTAGCATCGGTTTTTGGTCACTGCAGGCCTCTTGGACAGCGGGGCAGCAGTACTGTGCAGTAGCTTAGTGAGAGTCTGGACATTGTTTTTCACATATTTTCTCCTACTCCGTGGCTTGTCTTCCATTTCTCTTGACCTACGGGGAAATTAATTGGGATTTCATTCAAATCTATAGATCAGGCTGGAGGGAACATCTTTAAAATGTTTACTTTTTAAATCTGTAAGTACAATACATTCCTCCATTTAGGTCTCCCTAATTTCTTTCAAATACTTTTTTGTTTTAAGTCTAGACATCTGCATGTCTTTTGTTACATTTATTCTTACGTGTTTGATGTTTTTAATGGTATAGGGCATAGTTTTAAAATTTCATTTTCTTTTTTTTTTTTAAAGATTTTATTTACTCATTTGAGACACAGAGATAGAGAGAGAGAGCATGAGCAGTGGGAGAGGCAGAGAGAGAGGGAGAAGCAGACTCCCGGCTGAGCCAGGAGCCCGATGTGGGGCTCGATCCCAGGGCCCTGGGATCATGACCTGAGCTGAAGGCAGACGCTTAACCATCTGAGCCACCCAGGCGCCCTAAAATTTCATTTTCTACTTGCACTTTTCTAGTATGTAGATATGTAGTTGAATTTTAGATATTGATCTTTATCCACTGACCTTAATACATTTACTTTTACTAATACATTTACTAATGCAGATAGTTGTCTCTGGATGTTTTTGGGTTACCTACATACACATTTATGCCATCTACAGATAATGACAGTTTTCTTTCTGCCCAATATTTATGCTTCTTTTTGTTTTCCTGCTTCATTGCACTGGCTTTGATGTCCAGTTCAGGCTGAATAGAAGTGGTGATAGAATAGGCGTTTTTACTAATGATGTACTGTATAATGAGTAACATAACATAATAAAATTAAATTAAAAAAAAAATAGGCGTTTTTGTTTTGCTCCTGATCTCACGGGGTAAAGCTTTCCACAACTTGCCATTAAGTATGATGCTTGCTATAGGATTCTTGCAGATACTCTTTATCATATTAAGGAATGTTTCCTTTTGTTTCAGTTAGCTAAGAGTTTTATGAAAATCCATCTATCAAAAAATCGTAAGATTGATTTTTGATTTAAATCATCTGGAATGAACTCTGCTTTATTGTGATGTATTATCCTTTTAAAATATCACTGGATTTGATTTACTAATCTTTAGCTGAGGATTTTTGCATCCGTATTAATGAGAAGGATGAAGTTTATAATTTTAAGAATTTATTATTTGAGGGAGAGAGAGAGAGAGTGAGCGAGTGCCGGTAGAGGGGCAGAGGGAGAGAGAATCAAGCCACCTCCCCACTGAGCCCGACATGAGGCTTGATCCTATGACCCCAAGATCATGACCTGAGCCGAAATCAAGAGCTGGATACTAAACTGACTGAGCCACTCAGGTGCCCCTGAAGTTTGTAATTTAAAAAATAATGTCTTTGACTTTGTTACAAGGGTAAGTTGACTTTATACCACAAGTTCAGATATTTTCCCCCTCTCTGGAGGAGTTTATGGGATTGGTATTATTTTTTTATTAAACAATTGGAGGAATTCACTAGTAAAGCCATCTACATTTGAAGTTTTCTTTATAAGAAGAGTTTTATTAAACAGATTCTACTTTTTTAATAAATATAAGACTTCTGATTTTCTTCTCGTGTCATTTTTAATAAGGTGTATTTTTTAAGGAATCTATCATTTTATCCTTACTGATTTTTGTTTGCATATTCTTTTAGCTATTGAGAGAAGTGTGTTAAAAGGTTTTTTACTATAGTTGTAGATTTCTGCATTTCTTTAGATTTATTAACTTTTGTTTTATATTATTTTGAAGTTATGTTATTGGGTGCATGAAGATTTAGAATAGGGGTATATCCCTGGTGGATTAATAAGCCTTTTTTATTAAGCAGTGTCCTTTATTACTTCTAATAATGTCTCTTGCCTTAAAGTTTGCATTGTCTGTTTTCTTTTGGTTAGTGCTATTTCTTTTTTTCACCTTACTTTTGATGATTCTATGTTCTTAATTTAAGGTGTGTCTCTTGTAAGTAATAAGTTAGATTCAAACTGAGTGGCAGATATTTCTGAATACCTTTCCCCAGTCTGGTTTAGAGTCTCTACCGCTGCATTCTTATATTCCTTTATAATAGTTCTTACACAGAACTTAATTTACTGGTCTGCTTCCCCTGTAAGGGCATGAACCATACTTTGTTTATCCTTTTAGCCCCTGTACCAAATATACCAGTTGAATGTCTACTACTGACATCTAGTAGACATTCAACAAATGTTTGCTGAATGCATTGGTGTATCAGTGGTTTCCAGATCATTCTCTTGGAACCCTTGCAGTCTTAGCCATGTCTATAGGCTACTTTGTTGGGGTAGGGCTGGGGATAGAGGGCCATTCAGAGGGGTACTGTGCAGGCAGAGCTTCACGTCCTCTATACCCACTGCAAGCAGAGAAGTTCTTTGATAAGTCGAGGATAAAATAAAAGATTCTACCTGAAGAAAGGGATCTTCTGCTTTAATGTTTTTAAATTGTTTGTCCAAGCCAGGAGTGCCTGAGTGGCTCAGTCAGTTAAGTGTCCGACTCTTGATTTCAGCTCAGGTCATGATCTCAGGGTAGTGAGATTGAGCCCCATATTGGGCTCCGCCCTCAGTGGGGAGTCTGCTTGAGATTCTCTCTCTCCCTTTCCCTCTGCTCCTCCCCACCATGTCCATGCTCTCTCTCTATGTCTCTCTTAAATAAATAAATAAATAAATAAATAAATAAATCTTTAAAAAAAAAATTCTTTGTCCAGGCCATTGGATTTGAAATATTTTTGAACCAGAACCTTGGTAAGAAATTTATTTCTTCTTCTACATTGTTTACTGAAACAAGTTGCATGAAACAGTATAATGCCCTTTGATATTTTATATGTTCTGTTTTTTTAAATAAGGGTCATGATCAACTAAACTGATTTCAGTTGACCTCAATTTGAAGAACAGTCTTGGTGCAGTGGATTTTGGTATCAATAAAAATTGGTTTCAAATTCTTACTTGACAGTTTTCTAGATGTTTGATCTCAGATCTTCCATTTTCTTATCTATAAAAGAGAGATCATGCCTATCTTTCAGGGTTGTTGCGAGGATTAAATGTGATAATGCTTATAAAGGAATTGGTGCAGTGTCTGATATATAGTTAAAAACAAATGTTCTGTGTGCTTTGGGAACAGATCTGTGATAGTCCGTTCAAGTTGGACATAAAACTTAAACATATTTTACAAGTTCTACAGAATTTTTCTCACCAGCAGAACATACATTATAAAGCCTTTTACCTGTTACAAATTGAAATTGTTTTAGTAGTTAATTAAAAAATGAGACTATACATATCAATCCAATTTTATTTAAAATACTGTAAATAATTAGACGTGACAATAAACTAAAGGAAATTTAGATAAGATTAGTGTAGAACTGAAGAATTCAGTAACTTACTCCCTGCATTGGAAGAAATCAGGTGCTTAGCCTTAGATAGCACAAGGGGCACTTTAACATTGTTTTGAAAAGTCATAAGGAACCCACCAGCAACATAAATATGCCAAAACAAAATAAAAAACTTTTTTATACTTTCCATTATAGGTGTGTTGAAGTTGTGAAAGCGTCTCAATATGTAGAGTTAGCAAATGATCTGGAAATAAACAAGGCAATTACATACTTGAGACAAAAGGACTTTAACCAAGTAAGTTTTTAAAAGTTTTAGATGAAGTTTTATATGTTAACTGGTGAAAGCAATAATCTTGGGCAATTTTTTCTAGAATATTGTTATCTGTGATTATTGTGAAGTTGAGTAATGTTTTTACTTGTCTTAACATCATTTCCAATATTATAGTATTACTTTAATTTTGACCTGTTTGTCCTGTTTGTCTGCATGTAAATACTGTTCATGTAAAGCGTGGTTCCTAAATTACTAAACCGTTTTTTAGTGCAGAGATCAGCTTTCCCCTAGAAGTTTTCAAACTGTTACCTAAAGCTCTAAGGTTTTTTAGAATCAGGAAAGGCCAGGAGCCCAACTAGTAGCCTGATGCTTCCATCTACTGTTCTCGCCAGAGCAGCTTTCCTGTTGCCTGATTTTTATATTTGATTTACTCATTAACATTGCATTGGGCATAAAAGAGTCCCATTGCTATACATAGTTTCATAATGCTCCAGGATCTCTTGCTGGTGCCACTGCTACCTTGCTACCTTAGGTCAAGATGGAATGGGTATCCACCTTCAGTAGTCTCTCTCAAATGAGACCTAGTTGTGACAAGACCTAGAAGAATAGACAGCTTTAAAAAGGAAGGATGGGGGTGGTGATAACAGAAGAGAATAAACAGAATGAAACTTGATATCCTGGTTCATAAAGCCAATGATTAGTGTCAAATGTACCCACAGCTGGAAAACTCAGCCCCTCTCAAGTTTAGACCCAGAGAGGTAGGGCCAGAGGAAGCCGCAGTACCTTTCCTGCATCCTATCCCAAGCCTGTGTTTTCAGTTTTTCTTCCTACCTAAGGGCCTTCCTTTTGTCTAGGAGACAACAGAAATGACTAACTCCTTTCTGGAGGAGGAGGGAGATACAGCCTCAGGGTTCATACAATCATTATATGATTAATATAATGCAGTCCCATGGACTGGTTCCATTGTATATATGCATTTAGTACGCTTAACTTTTTTTTGGCATTTGTAAAGCACCAAAAAGACTTTCAAAGTACCTTTATGTCTGTTGTGTCATTTGATCATCACACTCATGGTCATTAAAAATGCCAGTGATAATTCTCTATAACTGTTGTAATGCTTTTCCAGTGGAAGTGAAGTCAGACAAATTGGTCTTTATTATCTTGCCAAAGTCATCTATGCACCAAAAAAATAATTTTTATGTGTGTGATAAGTACTGTTGTAGGTGACAAAATAGAGAAAACCATGTTTGCCAGTTTTCTCTTGATACTTTATTTTTAAATGGTCTTTATAGAAAGATTTAACAATGTATTACCACGGTTTATGTTTTAAAACTGTCCGTTAAAGGATAAACTCTTAATTTTTTCATTTTAAAATTCATTTAACCCAAATCATACTGTTTGCTGCTTTCCTAGCTGTCCTCATTTAAAATACCTTATGCTCCAGTTGCATTTTCAAGATTTTAGTTTACCTATGTTTTAAAAATGTAATTTCTGCTTTCTTTTCAACATTGCTGCTTTGACTTTGTGTTTCTTTTATTTGTGTATTGTAAGTATGATGAGGTGGGTATAATATAGCCTTAGTTGAAAGGAACCTTGTTAAGTTAAAAGGGATTGGTTGACATAACTCAGAATGATCATTTGATGAGGATTACTTTATTTGCAATTCAAAATAAAAGAGAAAAATGTAGGCCTTCTTATATGAGGTTATAATTCTATAGCTGAGTAAAGATGCTGAAATCTCAAGAGTATGTTTCTTTGCGATGATAGTGCTGTTTTGTGGTCACCTTTGTAGTAGAGAAGGAATCCACTAAAAAGCCAAAGATGGATGAAATGAAGTAGTTTGATCTGAAGGCCAGTGATAATGTATGGACAGATGTAGTGGAATGCAGAAACTAGTAGATAGATGGCATCTTTCACTAAAGAAACCCAAAATGGAGATATATCTATTTTCCTAATCATTTGTAGAGGGGAAGAAAGAAACATAACCCAAACTAACAATGTTTATTTTCATTATTTCATTATTTGTTTTGCTATTTAAAACTAAATTTAATTTTATTATGTGGACTTTTATCAGTTTCACTTGTAAATGAAATGAATTGTATAATATTTTTAAAAACAGAAATATTGGCTATGCATTTATCGAACATGTAAAGAACAGTTATGAAAACAGCCCATTTTAAAGCTAGATATCCTGGAAATATTCCCTTTATGAGAATAATTTTGTAGCTTTTTTAGAGTAATTTATAGTTTAGAAATTTAAAATATGAAATATGTTTTTATTCTCTCAGCTATTTTTTATTTTTTATTTATTTATTTATTTATTTTTAAATATTTTATTTATTTATTTGAGAGAATGACAGAGAGAGAGAGAGCACATGAGAAGGGGGAGGGTCAGAGGGAGAAGCAGACTCCCTGCTGGGCAGGGAGTCCGATGCAGGACTTGATCCTGGGATTCCAGGATCATGACCTGAGCCGAAGGCAGTCGCTTAACCCACTGAGCCACCCAGGTGCCCTATTTTTTAATGAATGTTGTAAAGTTTGAGGCACTTGGGTGGCTCAGTCAGTTCAGTGGCCGACTTTTGGTTTTGGCTCAGGTCATGATCTCAGTCTCTACACTCAGCAGGGAGTCTTCTTGGGGTTTTTTTCTCTCTCCTTCTCCCTCTGCCCCTCCCCCCATTCGTGCCCTTACACACTCATGCTCTCTCTCTCTCTCAAATAAATAAATAAATCTTTAAATGAATGTTGTAAAGTTCAAAATATTTCTGTTATTCTTTTAAATAGTGGCTTAGGATTGCTTTGCTTTTTATATATTGTTTGAATTCATAGTAACCTTTTGAGGGGAGAATAATTAGTTGTTATATGTAGTCTTAACGTCTTGTTACTAATAGGCCACAATTTAACAAAGATGAAAATTTAAAAATCTAAGACATTTTCTTGACTATAATATGAATAGTTGTTTCTAAAAGGAATGATGTAACCTATATAGCATTCTGAGTTTTTTTTTAATTATTGTTGTTAGTTTGCTTTTGATAATCTGCTTTATGGATGTCATAAATATCAGAAAACAATTTCTTTCCCTCTGCACTTTACTTCAGAGAATTTAATGGATATGTGAGTTACACTTATTCATGTGCCTTATATTTTAAATTAACATATTTTATTATTGTGACACACTCTAAAAGTAAAGATTAAAACATTGTCAATTTTTTTTTTTTATTATTTAAAGATTTTTATTTATTTGCGAGAGAGAGAATGAGAGACAGAGAGCATGAGAGGGAGGAGGGTCAGAGGGAGAAGCAGACTCCCAGCTGAGCAGGAAGCCTGATGTGGGACTCGATCCCGGGACTCCAGGATCATGACCTGAGCCGAAGGCAGTCACTTAACCAACTGAGCCACCCAGGCGCCCATAAAACATTGTCAATTCTTATGCAAAGTGAAATGCAGCTTATAAAACCTAAAGATTCAAAACAACAGTGACTTTTACATTAATAGCCATGGAGATTGTGTAGAGAGGCAATGAGATAACTTCTACAGGATGAACAATGTAAGCAGCAATAATTTTTGAGGTGCATTTTAGGAACTTCTTGGCAATTCTGTCAAAGATTCTTCCGAGAAAGTGAGAAAGAGAATCTGAAAAGTGAGCATATGATGTTGGGGTCTTTTTTGTTCCAGGGTTTACTTTGTAGAATTATAAACTACTAGCCTAGAAACTTCCAGTGGTTTTCTTTAAAATAATCAAAAACCCTTGCAAAGAATAATTGCCTATATTATAACCAATATATGTAGAATCTAGTATTTTAAAATCTTTTACCCTTAACAAAATTGAGTCAGTACATTTAATGGTACTTCATTTGAGGTCAAACACTTGCATAACACAGATTTGTCAGATATTTTCAATATTAGCAGCTCTTAACCATCATAAAAGCTAAAGTAGGATTTTTGGTTGGACTCAACTGTCTTTAAGAGCAGAAGATGCCAAGAAGCCAAGCATTTTCTCAGTAAATGTATTTTGAAGGAAGGAAGGAAAACCCATTGCCTTCCTCCACTTTTTTTTCTGTTATTTCTCAGGCATTTCTAGGTTGAGTACTCACTCACCTATCATGCAAAGTGTTTGACCATTCCAAATATCCTGTTTGGTTAGGATTGTCTCAGACCGGCCAAGTGCTTAAAAATGCACTTTCATTTCTCATGGCTTGAGAATATAATTATATTTGGATCTACTTAAGATAATTTTTTGTAATACTTCCAGAATTAGTTTCTGTCATCAGTTTTGGAAAATTCTCCACCATTAGTCTTTCTTCCCTTTTTGGAACTCCAGTTACATTTCAGTTAGACCTTTTTACTGTGTTCCCATATATCTCTTATGTTCTTTCCTGAGACCTTTTCTTAGCCTCTGTTTTTGCTTTGCTTATTTAGTCTTTCAATTTTCTGGGATCTTGACATTCAGATTCTGGTTGCCTCAGTAGTTCTCTGGTGCCTTCAAAAGATACTTGTAATATTTTAATATAACTTTTCTAATTGTTCTCTGTAGAATGGTCTTCTATAGGCTGGTCTCTGATAGCCAGAAGCAGAAATTCTAAAATTATTTTGTAAAGAGCAAATTTCATTGTGTCTCTTAGATAAAACCTCACTTACACCCCATTATGCAAGATAAAAACTAAACTGTGTCATAAGACTCACAAGGCCCAATATTTACTACTCTCTACAGCTGTATCTAATCTGCTGTTAAGCCCATCTATTATGTTCTTAATTTCAGTTATTATATTTTTAGGGTTTTTTGAATTCTTTTTTATAAATTTTAATTCTCAAATTCTCATCTTGTCATCTGTTTTCTTAAACATATTAATCCACCCCCTTTGTGTCCTTTCCTGGCCTTATACTCTATATACACTGATCTTTACCCCAACCTTAAGCCTGAATACTGTCATATTACAATGGTGGTAACTTCCAGATATTTCATTTCCAGGCTGTAGAGACCTTAAAAATGTTTGAAAAAAAGGACAGTAGAGTGAAAAGTGCAGCTGCAACCAACCTCTCATTTCTTTATTATTTGGTAAGTTTTGTTTTTTTTATAACTAAGAGTTGATTATGTGGTATTTTTATGTTGCTGATTTTCTGCCTGAAGAGCATGCCTAGAGAGGCTCCAAAGAAGACTGGTGGAGAATGTTAGTAGAATTGGATGTCTAGAATTGGGTGGTCATGACAAGTTCTGGGCCAGGGGTCAAGTCTGTGGACATGACAAGAGGACCATCTAGAAGTAGAAGGGAGGGAGAAAAATATGGTGCTAAGCATCACTGAGAGAATTGTAAAATGTAGATCTGGAAGATGAGCTAGAGATTTTTTTTTTTTTTTTTTTTTTTTTTTTTTTTGAGAGAGAGAGAGGGGGGGGAGGGACAGAGAGAGAGGAAGAGAGAGAATCTTGAGCAGGCTCCCCACCCAGTGTGAAGTCTGACACAGGGCCTGATGTCATGACTCTGAGATCATGACCTAAGCCAAAATCAAGAGTCTGACACCTAACCAGCTAAGCCACCCAGGTGCCCCCTATTTCAACACCATGTTAGTAGTAAAGAAAGTGATGTCTCAGGTTAAATGATTTATGCAAGGTACAGTGTCATCCATAAGAAGCACACTTTGAGCATCCGCTGGGTCCCAATCGTGGGGAATACCAGAAGCCTAGAAGATCACTAAAAGGGGAGCGCCTGGGTGGCTCAGTAGGTTAAGCGACTGCCTTCGGCTCAGGTCATGATCCCGGAGTCCTGGGATCGAGTCCCACATCGGGCTCCCGGCTCAGCAGGGAGCCTGCTTCTCCCTCAGACCCTCTCCCCTCTCATGCTGTTTCTCTCTCTCTTTCTCTCAAATAAATAAATAAAATCTTTAAAAAAAAAAATCACTAAAAGGGCACTTTCTTAATTTGGAACAGAGGGAGCATGCAGGTAGCCTAGGAGGGGAGAAGGGAAGGTTGGTTGGAAGTAGAGAACAATAAATTAATATAGATAATAAGTGCTTCAGAAATTCAGTGGCGGGGCGCCTGGGTGGCTCAGGTGGTTAAGCATCTGCCTTCAGCTCAGATCATGATCCCAGGGTCCTGGGATAGAGGCCCTGCATCAGGCTCCTTGCTCAGCAGGGAGCCTACTTCTTCCTCTGCCTGCCACTCCCTCTGCTTGTGCTTGCTCGCTCGCTCACCCTCTCTCTGTCAAATCTTAAAAAAGAAAAAAATTGAGTGGAGGCAGATAACATTTTGGGAGACTAAAGGAATGAACAAAAGCACAGAGGCAGGAAAGCTGGGAGGTGATGTGTACATAAGGATAACTGTATTTAGTTAAACTACATTTCTAGTCCCTCTTCGAGCTTCTGATCTGTGCCGAATTACTGCGATTTACTGCTGTGCTGAACTGTTCAGTGGAAAGATGTTATTCCCTGCATGTGTTGGATGGAAAAGAGCTCAAAATCACTGGTGAAGAATGCCTCCAGTATTTTAAGTCTGCCAGGAGAGTGGTGCCAGATGCAGGTTTAGAAGAGGCTGCAGATTGGGAGAGATGCTGAGTTTGTTTTTAAATATATTTTAAAAAAATTTTTGTAGCAATGGTGATATATTTAAATAGGAATGTCCAGGAACATGTGGAACTGATCTCAGATGGGAAGTTAGGGTTAGACATAAAATTTGATGATCATCTCTGTAGAGGTTAAAGCTTTGATAATAGATGCTATGGGCTGATTGTTTGTGTCCCCCTCCCCCAACCAAATTCTTATATTGAAGCCCAACCCCCCAACGTGACTGTATTTGGAGGTAAGGACTTCGAGAGATAATTAGGGTTAGATGAAGTCATGAGAGGGATGAAGTCCTGAGAGTCTCCTGATGGTATTAGGGCTCTTATTAGAAAAGGAGGATCCATCACTGATATGAGGAATTCTTAATTGCAGGAAACAAACTGAGGGTTGCTGGAGTGGGGGGTGGGGTGGGAGGGATGGGGTGACTGGGTGATAGACACTGGGGAGGGTATGTGCTATGGTGAGCGCTGTGAATTGTGTGAGACTGTTGAATCACAGATCTGTACCTCTGAAACAAATAATGCAATATATGTTAAGAAAAAAGAAGAAGAAGGTAGCGGGAGGGGAAGAATGAAGTGGGGGAAATCGGAGGGGTAGACGAACCATGAGAGACGATGGACTCTGAGAAACAGACTGAGGGTTCTGGCGGGGAGGGGGGTGGGAGGACGGGTTGGCCTGGTGGTGGGTATTGAGGAGGGCACATTCTGCGTGGAGCACTGGGTGTTATGCACAAACAATGAATCATGGAACACTTCATCTAAAACTAATGATGTAATGTATGGGGATTAACATAAGAATAAAAATTAAAAAAAAAAAAAAGGAGGATCCAGAGCCCTCTCTCTGCCATGTGAGGACACAGCAAGGAAGCCATCTGCAAACCAGGAAGTGGCTTTCACCAAACACTACATTTGCTGGCACCCTGATCTTGGATCTTCCCAGCCTCCAGAACTATGAGAAATAAATGTTTGCTGTTGAAGCCAGTCTGTGGTATTTTGCTATAGCAGCCTGAACTGACTAAGACAATAGAGGGTATTTCCAAGTGTGAGAGTGTAGCACAGAACTGAGAACTAACTTCGGGATTCACATACATTAAAGACACAAGAATAAGACTTGGATAAAAAGACAGGAAAACAACTATAGTATGATGTCTGAAGTAAAGGAAGGCTCCGAGAAGAAGTATGTAACATTGAAATCAGAGAGGTAGCACACAAGAATGAAGGGTCAGAAAAGGCCACTTTTGCTGATGAGACAGCAAACTCTGAGCTGGAGATTAGCTTGCATGAAGTTTACTGGGCAGATCTCTTTGGATCAGCACCTCGGAGAGAAGAATTGGCAGCAGCACTGAATGGAGAAGGAAACTGGGCTGTGACGCAGTCAACACAGGCCTTAGCCAACCCTGCTGGACCCCCTGAATTGGGATGGTTGCTTAGCACCCTCTCCCACTTGGGTAAGGGGGCTGGGCCTTTGTACCTCTGCATCAGCCAGTCATTGGGTACAGCCTGCTCACCAGGAAGGGGGTGCGACTTTGGGCAAGGCACCTCCTTCTCTTTGGGCTAGAGTGATTCACAGAGAGGGCTGACAGCTGACACTGGTGTCCTTCAGCACTTCTGAAGGACAAGTATGGGGGGGCTGAAGCACAGTCTCCATTGCCGCATTGCATTTGAATTTAGAAAATCATTTGTGATTTTTGTGAAAATGGTTTAATTAGTGACCAAATCTTTACCAAGTTTGATGAATGTTTGGGAGGAGACCAAGAAGATTTTTTTTTTTAAAGATTTTATTTATTTATTTGACAGAGAGAGACACAGTGAGAACAGGAACACAGCAGGGGGAGTGGGAGATGAGAAGCAGGCTTCCCACCGAGCAGGGAGCCCGATGCAGGGCAAGAAGATTTTTTGAAGAGGAAGAAAAATGGTTAGATTTAGTCAACTGAACAGAGTCATCACAATAGCTGATCAATAATTTGTTGCACCTAGGTCTGAGGAAAATAATTGTTTTGGGGCAAAATTATGAGTCTGGCTTCCAGTATGCAGTTGTATCAGTTTTTATTGTTCTGTAATAAGCTGCCCCAAAAGATAGTGGCTTAAAATAACCATATATTTACTCATATTTTACCTGAAAAGGCTGGGTTCATTTGGGTGGTCCTTCTGCTGGTCTGGTCTGGGGTCACTCGTCCTGCTGCCATCTTCTGAGGCTTGACTGAGGCTGCATTGTCCCAGTGGCTTCCCTCACGTCTGCAATTGAGCTGTTGACCAGCATCTCATTCCTCCTTCTCTGGCAGGGGAGCCCAGACTTCTTACATGGGATAGGGTCCATAGGAGGAGACCCCAGTGCACTGAGGTGCTTACCAGGCCAAAATGATTACCCCTCCAAGGACACTCATAGTCTCACCAGTCACAGCATCAGGTCTAGATAGAGATGGGGCTTTCTCAGGTGCAGGCCCTCTTGATCCAAAGGTCTAGGAACAGAAAAACACACCATCTACCCCATAGACTTAACATCCTGTGGTGCGATAAGAATGGGGTAACTGTAATAAGTTTGAACTCTTGTTCAAAAGGGGTTAGATGGAGGTACCTAGCAGTCACTGGTCCTGAATGGGTCAGAAATCCAGCTAAGTACATGGGGCCAGTGCCCCCTAAAGTGGGAAAAGGGAATGTTCCTAAGTTAGGACCCAACTCTGATCCCTGGGAGTGGTACCCCCAAACCTTTGGGCTCTGTGGCTCTTGGCTCTGCTTTCAGAGAGCACCTTCCTTTTACAGAAAAAATACCCTATACTTGCAGCTGATTAACTTTCTTAGTTTGCTTTCTGCCCAGAAAAATTGGGGACCCAGAGGCCTTCTTTCATTTTGGATTGTGTCTGTCCCTTTAATCCAAGCTGGCAACACTTAAGCTGGTACAATTCACTTAAAAAACTTGGCAGGTTTTCTATAAATCTTATTGGGGGTGCCGACATGCCCCAGAAGCCATATCCACAGTTCTTTTCAAGGCAGACCCTTTTCCACTTCATTGTACAAGGCTTTTGTGGACTAGAGCCCCAAAGATACTTGAAAGCTTTTTTCTACCTGAGAGAGAAGGTCTGCTTTGCTAGGCACTACCTTAAATCTTCCTGAGAGGTTTCCAAAGAGTATTCCAGCCATACCCTTGATGTGATCTCTACCCTGCAACCACTTCTTACTCTGAGACTCTTGCTGCTAAGAGAAACTACAAATATGAAATAATTTTTTTAAAAGATTTTATTTATTTATTTATTTGACGGAGAAAGAGACAGAGAGAGAGGGAATACAAGCACGGGGAATGAGAGAGGGAGAAACAGGCTTCCAGCTGAGCAGGGAGCCCAAGGTGGGGCTCGATCCCAGGACCCTGGGATCATGACCTGAGCTGAAGGCAGACGCTTAACGACTGAGCCACCCAGCCACCCCGAGATATGAAATAATTTTATTTTCCAACCCAGCAAGTCCTGGTTTTTCTTTATTTTTTCTAAATTCAAGTTGGAAAATCAGAACACTTCTCTCTTAAGCTCCTTTCTCTTTGTGTACTTTATCATACCCAGTTAAAGTAAGTTAATTGGCACTTTTAACCTCCTGCCTAGAAACCTCCTTGGCCACATGCATACATTTACTAAGTACACTTTCTAACTTCCAAGTCAGTGTAGATGCCAGTTTTCCGAGTTGTTTCATGACTGCAAAACATGACTTTCCCTTTATGCAGCCTCTGCTAACAATTCCTTACCGCCTCTCCAGCCTCCACTAATATGGTTCTAATGCTTCTCTAAATTTTGCCTGCTGCCTAGCCCAAAAGACAAGGTTATATGTTTTAGTTTTTATGACAGCAGCACCCCACTTTTAGGTACCAATTTTTATATCAAATACATGAATGTTCATCACAGCATTATTCATAATGAACAAAAGTGCGTGGGCACAACCCAGGTATCCATCAACAATGAATGGATAAACAAAATGTGGCCTAAAGCTCGCAGGGAACAAAAGCCCGGGAGAGCAAACCTGAGCAGATTACTTAGCCGGGAGGGGGCAAGGGCGGGGCAATTCCGCCTCCGGCAGAGACATTTGGAAACCACGGCAACAGGCCCCTCCCCAGAAGATCAGCGAGAACAGCCAGCCAAGACCAAGTTTACCGATCAATGAGAACGGCAGAACTCCAGCGCTAGGGGACTACTGCACATAGAATTCACGGCTTTTTTACCATGATTCTTTAGTCTTTTAAAGTTAATTTTTTTTTAACCGTCTTTTTGTCTTTTTATTTCTTTTTGAATTTTTCTTTTTCCCTTGTTCAACCAACATCTTATCAATCCCTTTTTTAAAAAAAAAAATTTTTATTTTTCATTTTTAGAGTCATATTCTATCCCCTCATAGTAGTTACCCATATTTTTGTCTTATATATATAAGTTGTTCTCTCTTTAAAATTTTGAGATCGTTTCTTCTAACAGATTAAAATATACCCTAAATCTCTAGTATATGGTGTTTTCTATTCCCCTGCCTGATCACATCCTCTCCCTTTTTTTTTCTTTTTTCTTTTTTTAAATCCTCTTCTTTCTTTTTTCAAACAACTTCTTATCAATTCCTTTTATAAAATTTTTTATAATTTCCATTTTTACAGTCATATTCCATCCCTTCATCATATCAACCCTTATTTTTGTACATATATAAGTTTTTCTTTCTTTAAAATTCTGGGAGGCACTTTCTTCTAAAAGACCAAAATACACCCCAAATCTAGTGTGTGGCACTGATCTATATACCATATAGATCATATTTGATCACATTCTGGTTTTTTGTTGTTGTTGTTGTTCTTTTGTTTGTTTTTGTTTTTATTTTATTTATTTTTTTAAGATTTTTTATTTATTTATTTTTTAGAGAGCGAGCGAGAGAGAAACAGCATGAGAGGGGAGAGGGTCAGAGGGAGAAGCAGGCTCCCTGCTGAGCTGGGAGCCCGATGTGGGACTCGATCCCAGGACCCCGGGATCATGACCTGAGCCAAAGGCAGACGCTTAACCATCTGAGCCACCCAGGCGCCCTTGTTTTTGTTTTTATCTTTATCTTTTTCTTTTTCTTTTTTCTCTCTTTCCCTTTCTTATCCCACTGCTTCAGGTGTTTTCTGATTCGTTTAGAGTATATTTTCTGGGGACGTGGTTACTCTGCTAGCATTTTGTTCTCTCATTAATCTGTTCTCCTCTGCACAAAATGACAAGACGGAAAAAAATCACCTCAACAAAAAGAACAAGAGGTAGTACTGACTGCCAGGGACCTACTCAATACGGACATTAGTACGATGTCAGATCTAGAGTTCAGAATCATCACTTTAAAGATACTAGCTGGGCTTGAAAAAAATATGGAAGTTATTAGAGAAACCCTTTCTGGAGAAGTAAAAGAGCTAAAATCCAACCAAGTAGAAATCAAAAAGGCTATTAATGGGGTGCAATCAAAAATGGGGGCGCTAAGTGCTAGAATAAATGAGGCAGAAGAGAGAATCAGTAATATAGAAGATGAAATGATGGGAAATAAAGAAGCTGAGAAAAAGAGAGATAAACAACTACTGGATCACGAGGGCAGAATTCAAGAGATAAGCGATACCATAAGATGAAGCAACATTAGAATAATTGGGATCCCAGAAGAAGAAGAAAGAGAGAGAGGGGCAGAAGGTATAATGGAGCAAATTATAGCAGAGAACTTCGCTAATTTGGGGAAAGAAACAGGCATGAAAATCCAGGAGGCACAGAGAACCCCTCTCAAAATCAATAAAAATAGGTCAACTCCCCGACATCTAATAGTAAAACTTACGAGTCTCATAGACAAAGAGAAAATCCTGAAAGCATCTCGGGAGAAGAGATATGTAACCTACAAGGGTAGAAACATTAGATTGGCAACAGACCTATCCACAGAGACCTGGCAGGCCAGAAAGGACTGGCAGGATATATTCAGAGCACTAAATGAGAAAAATATGCAGCCAAGAATACTCTATCCAGCTAGGCTGTCATTGAAAATTGAAGGAGAGATAAAAAGCTTCCAGGACAAACAAAAACTAAAGGAATTTGCAAACACAAAACCAGCCCTACAGGAAATCTTGAAAGGGGTCCTCTAAGCAAAGAGAGAGCCTAAAAGCAACATAGACCAGAAAGGAACACAGACAATATACGGTAACAGTCACCTTACAGGCAATACAATGGCACTAAATTCCTATCTTTCAATAGTTACCCTGAATGTAAATGGGCTAAATGCCCCAATCAAAAGACACAGGCTAACAGACTGGATTAAAAAACAAGACCCATTGATATGCTGTCTGCAAGAGACTCATTTTAGAACCAAAGACACCCCCAGATTGAAAGTAAGGGGGTGGAAAACCATTTACCATGCTAATGGACACCAAAAGAAAGCTGGGGTGGCAATCCTTATATCAGACAAATTAGATTTTAAACCAAAGACTGTAATAAGAGATGAGGAAGGACACTATATCATACTTAAAGGATCTATCCAACAAGAAGATCTAACAATTGTAAATATCTATGCCCCTAACATGGGAGCAGCCAATTATATAAGGCAATTAATAACAAAAGCAAAGAAACACATCCACAACAATACAATAATAGTGGGGGACTTTAACATCCCCCTCACTGAAATGGACAGATCATCTAAGCAAAAGATCAACAAGGAAATAAAGACTTTAAATGACACACTGGACCAAATGGACTTCACAGACATATTCAGAACATTCCACCCCAAAGCAATGGAATACACATTCTTCTGTAGTGCCCAAGGAACATTCTCCAGAATAGATCACATCCTAGGTCATAAATCAGGTCTCAACCAGTACCAAAAGATTGGGATCATTCCCTGCCTATTTTCAGATCACAATGCTTTGAAACTAGAACTTAATCACAAGAGGAAAGTCGGAAAAAACTCAAATACATGGAGGCTAAAGAGCATCCTACTGAAGAATGAATGGGTCAACCAGGAAATTAAAGAAGAATTAAAAAAATACATGGAAACCAATGAAAATGAAAACACAACTGTTCAAAATCTTTGGGATGCAGCAAAGGCAGTCCTAAGAGGAAAGTATATAGCAATACAAGCCTTTCTCAAGAAACAAGAAAGGTCTCAAGTACACAACCTAACCCTACACCTAAAGGAGCTGGAGAAAGAACAGCAAATAAAGCCTAAACCTAGCAGGAGAAGAGAAATAATAAAGATCAGAGCAGAAATCAATGAAATAGAAACCAAAAGAACAGTAGAACAGATCAACGAAACTAGGAGTTGGTTCTTTGAAAGAATTAACAAGATTGATAAACCCCTGGCCAGACTTATCAAAAAGAGAAGAGAAATGACCCAAATCAACAAAATCATGAATGAAAGAGGAGAGATCACAACCAACACCAAAGAAATACAAACAATTATAAGAACATATTATGAGCAACTCTGTGCCAGCAAATTAGATAACCTGGAAGAGATGGATACATTCCTAGAGATGTATCAACTACCAAAACTGAACCAGGATGAAATAGAAAACCTGAACAGACCTATAACCACTAAGGAAATTGAAGCAGTAATCAAAAATCTCCCAAAAAACAAAAGCCCAGGGCCAGATGGCTTCCCAGGGGAATTCTACCAAACATTTCAAGAAGAATTAATACCTATTCTTATGAAACTGTTCCAAAAAATAGAAACGGAAGGAAAACTTCCAAACTCATTTTATGAGGCCAGCATTACCTTGATCCCAAAACCAGACAAAGACCCCATTAAAAAGGAGAATTACAGACCAATATCCCTGATGAACATGGATGCAAAAATTCTCACCAAAATACTAGCCAATAGGATCCAACAGTACATTAAAAGGATTATTCACCAGGACCAAGTGGGATTTATCCCTGGGCTGCAAGGTTGGTTCAACATTCGCAAATCAATCAGTGTGATACAATACATTAACAAAAGAAAGAACAAGAATCATATGATCCTCTCAATAGATGCAGAAAAAGCTTTTGACAAAGTACAGCATCCTTTCTTGATCAAAACTCTTCAGAGTATAGGCATAGAGGGTACATACCTCAATATCATAAAAGCCATCTATGAAAAACCTACAGCGAATATTATTCTCAATGGGGAAAAACTGAGAGCTTTCCCCCTCAGGTCAGGAATGCAGCAGGGATGTCCACTATCACCACTGCTATTCAACATAGTATTGGAAGTCCTAGCCACAGCAATCAGACAACAAAAAGAAATCAAAGGCATCCAAATTGGCAAAGAAGAAGTCAAACTCTCACTCTTTGCAGATGATATGATACTTTATGTGGAAAACCCCAAAGACTCCACCCCAAAACTGCTAGAACTCATACAGGAATTCAGTAAAGTGGTAGGATATAAAATCAATATACAGAAGTCAGTGGCATTCCTATACACCAACAACAAGACAGAAGAAAGAGAAATTAAGGAGTCGATCCCATTTACAATTGCACCCAAAATCATAAGATACCTAGGAATAAATCTAACCAAAGAGACAAAGGATCTGTACTCAGAAAACTATAAAATACTCATGAAAGAAATTGAGGAAGACACAAAGAAATGGAAAAACGTTCCATGCTCATGGATTGGAAGAACGAATATTGTGAAGATGTCAATGCTACCTAGAGCAATCTACACATTCAATGCAATCCCCATCAAAATACCATCCACTTTTTTCAAAGAAATGGAACAAATCATCCTAAAATTTGTATGGAACCAGAAAAGACCCCGCATAGCCAGAGGAATGTTGAAAAAGAAAAGCAAAGCCGGCGGCATCACAATTCCGCACTTCCAGCTCTATTACAAAGCTGTCATCATCAAGACAGCATGGTACTGGCACAAAAACAGACACATAGATCAATGGAACAGAATAGAGAGCCCAGAAATGGACCCTCAACTCTATGGTCAACTAATCTTCGACAAAGCAGGAAAGAATGTCCAATGGAACAAAGACAGTCTCTTCAACAAATGGTGTTGGGAAAATTGGATAGCCACATGCAGAAGAATGAAACTGGACCATTTCCTTACACCATACACAAAAATAGACTCCAAATGGTTGAAAGACCTCAATGTGAGACAGGAGTCCATCAAAATCCTAAAGGAGAACACAGGCAGCAACCTCTTTGACCTCAGCCGAAGCAACTTCTTCCTAGAAACATCGCCAAAGGCAAGGGAAGCAAGGGCAAAAATGAACTGTTGGGACTTCATCAAGATAAAAAGCTTTTGCACAGCAAAGGAAACAGTCAACAAAACCAAAAGACAACCGACAGAATGGGAGAAGATATTTGCAAACGACATATCAGATAAAGGGCTAGTATCCAAAATCTATAAAGAACTCATCAAACTCAACACCCAAAGAACAAATAATCCAATCAAGAAATGGGCAGAAGACATGAACAGACATTTTTCCAAAGAAGACATCCAAATGGCCAACAGACACATGAAAAAGTGCTCAATATCGCTCAGCATCAGGGAAATCCAAATCAAAACCTCAATGAGATACCACCTCACACCAGTCAGAATGGCTAAAATTAACAAGTCAGGAAACGACAGGTGTTGGCGGGGATGCGGAGAAAGGGGAACCCTCCTACACTGTTGGTGGGAATGCAAGCTGGTGCAGCCACTCTGGAAAACTGTATGGAGGTTCCTCAAAAAGTTGAAAATAGAGCTACCCTATGATCCAGCAATTGCACTACTGGGTATTTACCCCAAAGATACAAAAGTAGGGATCCGAAGGGGTACATGCACCCCAATGTTTATAGCAGCAATGTCCACAATAGCCAAACTGTGGAAAGAGCCAAGATGTCCATCGACAGATGACTGGATAAAGAAGATGTGGTATATATATATACAATGGAATATTATGCAGCCATGAAAAGGAATGAAATCTTGCCATTTGCAACGACGTGGATGGAACTGGAGGGTATTATGTTGAGTGAAATAAGTCAAACAGAGAAAGACATGTATCATATGATCTCACTGATAGGAGGAATTCTTAATCGCAGGAAACAAACTGAGTGTTGTTGGAGTGGGGGATGGGGTGGGAGGGATGGGGTGACTGGGTGATAGACACTGGGGAGGGTATGTGCTCTGGTAAGCGCTGTGAATTGTGCAAGACTGTTGAATCTCAGATCTGTACCTCTGAAACAAATAATGCAATATATGTTAAGAAAAACAAAAAAAGAAGAAGAAGGTAGCGGGAGGGGAAGAATGAAGCGGGGGAAATCGGAGGGGTGGACGAACCATGAGAGACGATGGACTCTGAAAAACAAACTGAGGGTTCTAGAGGGGAGGGGGGTGGGAGGATGGGTTGGCCTGGTGGTGGGTATTGAGGAGGGCACGTTCTGCATGGAGCACTGGGTGTTATGCACAAACAATGAATCATGGAACACTTCATGTAGAACTAATGATGTAATGTATGGGGATTAACATAAGAATAAAAAAAAAAGAAAAAAAAATGTGGCCTATCCATAATGGGATATTATTCAGCTGTAAACAGGAATGAAGCACTGATGCATAATACAACATGGATGAACTTTGAAAACATTATGCTAAGTGAAGGAAGCCAGACATAAAAAGCCATCTATTATATGATTGTATTTATTATGAAATGTCCAGAATAGGCAAATCCATGGAGATGGAAAGCAGATAAGTGGCTGCCAGGGGCCAGAGGGGGAGGGAGAATAGGGAGTGACTGCTAATGGGTACAGGATATCTTTTGGGGGGGATGATAAAAATATTCTGGAAATAGATACTGGTGATGGTGGTACAACTTTTTGCGAATGTATTAAATGTCACAGAATTGTACATTTTTAGAAATGTGAACTGTATCTCAGTTTTTTAAAAGCTCGCTCAGGGAAGCAGTCAGTGGGAGTGTTACGGGAGAAGGGATACAGGAACTAGCACTTACACAGTGGTGGAGGAGCTCTGGAGGTGAAGGGGCAGGAGGGCCAGGGGGTCTGAACAGTGACAGAGTGGCCAGGCATGTCCAGCACTACCCAAAAGGGGGGCCTTCATGGAGAGGCCTGTGGAAAGCAGTTGCCTCTGCACGACTGCCTCCTCTGTGGGTCCAGAGCCAAACCCCATCAGGGATCGAGGTCACTGTGGTCAGCAGGGACAGCACAGTTGGGAAGAAGAGCCAGAGGTGGAGTCAAAGTGAATGAAGACAGGCTGGAACCCACAGGTATTTCTGCATCAGTCCTGCCACTGATGACCAGAGGAAGACCTTCAGAGGGCAAAAGCTGCTGCTTCATGTCTGCGTTCCTCATGTCCTACAAGTTCCTTTCCACCAGCTCTGTAGACAAGAACCATGCGGGGAAGGGGATTCTAGGAAATCTGGTTCCTAGCTTAAGCAAGCTGACACGGCACGAATGCTGCACGATTTAAGAATTTGAAAGGTCCATGCAGCTTAAGTGAATGATGGCAAGGTCCTGATGGAGCATTTGGCAGAGGAGACAGAGAGAAGACAACTCATTGCTAGAAATGCAAGTCCTAGTAGGCAAGGCAACCAATTTGATTGAAGAGCAGAAAGGATAGTGATGCCTTTATAGCTATTTCAGTGCTATAGGTTTGGGAAGCATAGTACTGCAATTGTGATGTGAAATTTGGGCATTCAGAATGGAGCCACTTACATGTAAATAGTGTTGTTATTCAAACCATGAGTCTGTGAAGAAATCTTAGTCATAAGAAACTTGGGTAGCTGAAGGAACTTGCTGATTAAAAATCTTTTGTAGAATAAGCCTATCAAGACCAAGATATGTAAAATATTTCCGTTTATCATATTTGCAATCTCAGAAAATGTGTTTATCATGTCTGTAATCCAGAACAGTCAAAAAAGGTATTTGATGAACTCCAAATATTTTGTGTACATTTTGTATTTCATTTAGGAAAATGAATTTGCACAAGCCAGCAGCTATGCAGATTTAGCTGTGAACTCTGATAGATATAATCCCTCAGCTCTGACTAATAAAGGGAATACAGTTTTTGCAAGTGGTGATTATGAGAAGGCAGCTGAATTCTATAAAGAGGCTCTAAGAAATGATTCTTCTTGTACTGAAGCACTTTATAATATTGGTAAGTAAAACCAGCAAAATTGCTGTTTTGGGTTTTCTCCTTTACAATTTTTTTCTCTCTTTTCTTTTTTTAAATTGGCTTAAAGAGCTCCAATTCATTAGAGGGAAGAGTTGACTTCCTTGTAACAAAAAAATTGAAAAGAAGGTTCTTGGATTATTGATTATTTTTAATGGAATTGATTCCAAAGTTATACACATGGAAAATTTGGATAGATGTTGTTCCTTGCCCTCTAAAAAGACTTTTCCAATTTATGTGCCACCATAGTGTATGAGACTGACTGGTTTCCCAAGTTCCTGTTAATATTGGATATTTAACTCATGCCAAACTGATGGGTGGAAAAAACCCATTTTCTTCCTTTTTAATTATGATCAATTTCAAACATAAAGAAATTTTAGAGAAAAATAAATACTCATGTCCCTACCAACACATTTTAACATTTTGTCATATTCGCATCAGGTATTGTTTTTAAACAAAATGTTATAAGACCTCGAGGCGTACCACCATCTTATTCCCTTCCCTGCGTGTCAGAGGTCACCTGACGTGGGTATCATTTCTTCCTGTTCATGAGATTGCATGCAGTGTGGCAAACACATTGATGCAATACTGTGTCTTATCTCTTGGGTTATTAATGAAGTTTCTTTTGAAGTTTTCTTCTCCCTGCAATAGGTGTGTTTTGCTTTCTTTGGTTTGCTTGTTTGTTTTGTCCTCTGTATTTCATGTCATGAACTCTCCTCTGATGTCTGATGATCCTAGCCTGTCTTCTTGCATTTAGGAGTTTGCAGCTAAAAGCTAAGTGGGATCTCTGAGGCCACAAGTGAAATTGATGCACTGGCACCCTGCCACAGGGCCATCTGGCTGATCTGTGTAGTTGGGGAACTGCCTGTTAGCCAATTGGATCCTTCCTCCCCCAGAAGAGTCTTTAATCTCCTGCCAGAGGCGAAAAGAAGACCTGGCTGGGTTGGGAGGAGAGGAGGCAGGGAGAAATTGGCCATTTTAGCCAGAGTCAAGGAGAGTTTAAAGTCGTATTGGAGAAAAGGAGGGTGTGACCATTTGGGTAACTGGGAAAAGAGCATTACTGACAGAGGGAAGTGAATAATAAAAGCCTTAATGCAGGAGATTTCTTGCCTAGGTATATATTTACTTATTCTCTTTATAAGTTTTAAATACTTTTCCTAGTCCATTGCTTGGCTTTTAACTTTGTAATTTCTTTTGTCAAACAATTTTTCAATTTTTATGTAGTCAAATTTTGCTTTTTTAAAATGTGTGGCTTTTCGGGGCGCCTGGGTGGCTCAGTCGTTAAGCGTCTGCCTTCGGCTCAGGTCATGATCTCCAGGTCCTAGGATCAAGCCCCTCATCGGGCTCCCTGCTCAGCGGGGAGTCTGCTTCTTCCTCTCCCCACTGCTCCTACTCTCTCTCTCTCTCTCTCTGTCTCAAATGAATAAATTAAAAAAAATTTTTTTTTAATGTGTGGCTCTTCTTTGTTTATTGCTTATTGCTTTATGAAGCCCTACCCTTCCCCAAGATTATAAAATCATTTTCCTATATTTTCTTTTCATACTTTTACATCTTTGTTTTTCTGTTTAGTTTTAAAGTAAGTTTTGAATATATTCAAAATAGGAATCTATGTTTTTTTGTTTCATGTGTAGTCAGTTGTCCTGGCACCTTTTGTTACTAGTCCCTTAGTCTCCACCAAGTTTAAATTCTGTAACTGAGTCCGTTTCTGAACTATGTAATCTGCTGATGTATTTCTCTGTTCCTGTTCCCCTCCCACACTTTACAATCACTAAAGCATTATAGCATGTTTTGGTGTCTGCCAAATGTTAGTGGGAAATCCCCTCTCCCACCTTCTTCTTTAAAAAAAATCTATTCATCTTTATTTTCTCTTCTGGATGAATATTACATATATATAAGGATTTATTCTGTGACTTTGAGAAAATTACTACCAGTAGTAATGCTTATAGCTTTTTTCTTTCTTCTTTCTAAGGCCTTACCTATAAGAGGCTAAACCGGCTCGATGAAGCTTTGGATTGTTTCCTGAAACTTCACGCAATCCTGAGAAACAGTGCCCAAGTTCTTTACCAGATAGCAAATGTGTATCTTATGTGAAAAACTTGAGGACAGTTGTTAATTCATTAAATAACCTTAGCCAATTAGGTAATTGATGAGAATAATATCTTAAAACTTATCAGATTAATATGTGATAAAAATATTTGAGTGATCCTGTTTTTTTTTCAATTTTAATTCCAGTTTAATTAACACTAGTGTTAATAACACAAGTGTTATATTTGTTCCAGAGGCATAGCATAGTGATTCAGTAATTCTGTACATTACTCAGTGCTCATCATGATAAGTGCCCTCCTTAATCCCCATCACCTATTTCTGCCATCCCCCCACCCACCTGACCTCTGGTAGCCATCTCTTTGTTTTCTGTAGTTAAAAGTCTGTTTTTTGGGTGATTTTAAAAGATCATTTGCATTATAAAAGGAATTATTTAAAGGTTAAAACTATTATTTCTTAATTTTTGGAAATAATAATTGAAATAATTGAGTATAACATGTTTAATACATATAAACTATTCATTGTAGATTAGATACTTTAGAATGTATTAAGTCTGAGTCTTGTAGGGTATTTTTGAAGCAGTAACTTACTATTTAAAAGGAAAATATTGTTTATTACTGCTTAGTACTGTTGATTGAGTTCGGTTAATTTGTCTTATTTTAGTTGACCTGTAGGTTTAATGAGTATAACTCTTCAGAGGCCTTTACCCTACGAAATTAGCCAATAGTTTGTATCAATTCACTCATTCATTCCAGTCACTCAGTAGTTACTTATTGACTGTGGGCTATATATACCAGTATTACCTTTAGAACTCTGGGGAATGTTGAAATAGAAAACATTCCTCCTGTGTCAGTTTCTCCTACAACTCCTGGCTTTCTTTAGTTTGGGTTGTTTTTTTTTCCTTGCCATTGGTTGAAAAAGCAGAAATTTGTTAATGTTTTTAATGCCTTTGACAGTATTTGAAAAACATGTTAATTTCTCTCCTGATTTTAAAAATAATAAGTTTTCACAAAAATATTTGGGAAGGGTTAAAAAAAAATTTTTTTTTTTTAAGATTTTTTATCTATTTAACAGAGAGAGACACAGCGAGAGAGGGAACACAGGCAGGGGGAGTGGGAGAGGGAGAAGCAGGCTTCCCAACTGAGCAGGGAGCCTGATGCGGGGCTCAATCCCAGGACCCTGGGATCATGACCTGAGCCGAAGGCAGACGCTTAATGACTGAGCCACCCAGGCGCCCCAAATCTTTTTTTTTTTTTTTTAAGATTTTATTTGAGAGAGTGCATGCATGCATGGGGGGAAGGGCATAGGGAGCGGGAGAGAGAAACTCAAGCAGACTCCGTGTTCAGCACAGAGCCCATCACAGGACTCAGTCTTAACCACCCTAAGACCATGATCTAAGCCGAAACCAAGAGTCAGATACTTAACTGACCATGCCACCCAGGTGCCCCAGGGAAGTTTAAAATCTCTCTCTTTTTATAAAAGTATTCTATTTATTTATCTTTAGAGAGGAGGGTGGGCAGAGGAAGAGGGAGAGAAGCAGACTCCCTGCTGAGTGGGGAGCTCGACAGGGGGCTCGATCCCGTGACCCTGAGATCATGACGTGAGCTGAAATCAAGAGTTGATTGCCTGACTGAGCCATCCAGGCACCCCAAGGTTAAAATCTTATGTAGAGAGGTGCCTGGGTGGCTCAGTCAGTTAGGCGTCTGCCTTCGGCTTGGGTTATGATCCTGGGGTCCTAGGATCGAGCCCCATTTCAGGCTCCCTGCTTGGCGGAGAGCCTGCTTCTCCCTTTCCCTCTGCCTGCCACTCTGCCTATCTGTGCTCTCTCTTTGTCTCTCTGTAAAAAAAAAAAAGATCTTATGTAGGTTTTTAAGTTAGCATTATCTTGATTTAAATTTTATAGAAATATGTTAGGAAAAAGTATGTTATAAGGTATACCATTAATAATTTTAAATACTACCTGCTCTACTTTTTTTAGAGTACATAAAACATTTTTTAATGAAAAAAATTATTTTTAGAGCAGATGGTTTCATGTTTATTCCATTTAGCTTTTTTGTTTTGTCCATTTGATCTCTCTGAAATTTCCACTATCATGATCTGATACTGCCCAGTTCATGATCAGTTTGGATTTAGTTAAGCAATTGATATGTTTAAGGCTGTTTGAATACATTTTCTTATTTTTATGTTTCTCTATGGTATCACATTTGCCATCATTAAAAACAAGATTCTTGGGGCGCCTGGGTGGCTCAGTCGGTTAAGTGTCTGCCTTCGGCTCAGGTCATGATCTCAGAGCCCTGGGATCGAGCCCTGCATCAGGCTCCTTGCTCAGCGGGGAGTCTGCTTCTCCCTCTCCCTCTGCCCCTCCCCTTGCTCACGCTCTCTCTCTCTCTTTTTCTCTCTCAAATATATAAATAAAATCTTTAAAAAAAAAAAAACCAAAAAACCTAGATTCTTCTTTTTCAATAAAACTTTGGATTGGAATATTTTCATTTCACTGAGACATTTAATATAAAAATAAATAGTCAATAAGTATTGGCGGGAATAAATTATTTGAGTGTATGCAGAGGATTTACTAGGCACAAAATCTACAAAAACAAACTCTTTGTTTGGGGTTTATAATCTAATTAGGGAAAACTCCAGGAAAATGCATGGAAACTCTTCCCTTAATATTTGAACATTTTAAGAGAGGTAGAATAATTGAACATAATTTTCAGGCATTTTTATTAAGGACAAATTTTGGACAGTGGACAGTGCTTTGAATAAAAGAGCAAACTGTTAATTCTGCTAGAAATTTGGGAGTTGATCTTAGTGGATAGTAATGAAGCAAAAGGAAAAGCAAGGCATATATGGAACATGAGTGTTACAGTGCTGCATTTTTCATCCCCATCCCTGAAGAAATTCAGAGTAAACAGTATTAAATAGCACATTACTATAGGCTAAGAAATATTTTTACTGTAATGTTGTTTTTAAGTTTCCTTATTGATCAGTGAATTTAGAAAAATTGTGTTATCCTTAACTAAAATTGTCCAAGATATGAATTAATGGAAGATCCCAATCAAGCTATTGAATGGTTAATGCAGCTGATCAGTGTTGTTCCAACTGATTCCAGAGCTTTGTCTAAACTAGGAGAATTATATGATAGTGAAGGAGATAAATCCCAAGCATTTCAATATTACTATGAGGTACGTGTAATCTTACTTTCCTTCTTCTTTAAAGCTTTTTACGAATTGTTATAAAACAGTCAGCAGGCCTTTTAGTTTTTAAGAATTAGAAATGCTTACTAGTTTCTAAATGAATAATTTAAAATAAAAGAAAGCATTTGTGGAATATAAAGTTAGTTTTTGATTAATTTAATAAAAAAATTAAAAGTACAAATTCATTGTTCCCTTGAAGCATGATTTTCATCCCTTTTTTAATTCTATTACTTACTTAGACTCAGATCATCTATCAGTACATCAAAAAGCTATTGATAGGTAATTTAAAAATATGTCAAACAAATGTTTTCTAATTCTTGTAGTTTTAAAACTTACAAAGTACTTAAGACAGCTCATACTTTTTTACTAAGAAACTTCACATTGGATAAGTTAATCCAGTCAGTAGGTAAAATGTTGAGGTGTTAATTATATGTTGCCACTGATGTTGTATTGTCACATTCCATATTTTTTCCAGTCATACAGGTATTTCCCCTCTAACATTGAAGTCATTGAGTGGCTTGGAGCCTATTACATTGACACCCAGTTTTGTGAAAAAGCCATTCAATACTTTGAAAGAGCTTCTCTTATACAGTAAGTAACTATACTGATTTCATGTTTACTAAAATGCCTTGTGTTGGGATTTGATTTTATCCCTAGAATTAGAATCTGATAAACATATTACAGGTATTATATAAGCAAATATTAATGAACATTCATGCATTATTTCCATTTTCTTGAATGATATTCCATTTTACTTAGTCTTTATTGTGATAAGTATGTTAGTCTTTTATGCAAAAATTTTTAAAAATACCTTCCTTAAGGTACTTTCTTTTTCTTTTTCATATTTCAGCAAATAAGTATTATTTCATTATCAATTAGAAAATGACTGACTTGGTCCTAGGACGAGGTTTCATTTCTGAAAGAGACCTAATAGAAATAAGTTGTGTTGGTTTTAATTTATAATCGATTTACATTGTATACTAACAATTTTAAAGTTGTCTTTAAGTTCATATCCAAATGTTTTGTACATGCCTGATTCAAAAACAACTGAAAAATTCAGGTCTGTTTTGTATTTGGCCAAATTGAATTTTAACATTAAATGTGACTTTGAATAATTTGAATGATAAAGGAATGCTTAATAATTTGATTGAGATCTGTGTTAGACAGTTTTGTGGTTTTTTATTTTTTTAATTTAAATTCAATTAATTAACATATAATGTATTAATGGTTTCAGAGGTAGAGGTCAGTGATTCATCAGTCTTGTATAATACCCAGTGCTCATTACATAACATGCTCTGCTTAATGTCCATCACCCAGTTACCCTATCCCTCCACCCCTCCAGCAACCCTCAGTTTATTTCCTATGATTAAGAGTTTATTATGGTTTGTCTACCTCTCTGATTTCATATTGTTTTATTTTTTCCTCTCTTCCTCTATGATCCTGTTTTGTTTCTTAAATTCCACATATCAGTGAGGTCATATGGTAATTGTTCTTCTCTGATTGACTTATTTCGCTTAGCATAATACCCTCTAGTTCCATCCATGTTATTGCAAATAGCATGATTTCATTTCTTGATGGCTGAGTAGTATTCCATTTTACATATATATACCACATCTTCTTTATCCATTCATCTGTCAATGGACATCTGGTCTCTTTCCATAGTTTGGCTATTGTGGACATTGCTGCTATGAACATTAGGGTGCATGTGCCCCTTTGGATAACTGCATTTGTATCTTTGGGGTAAATACCCAGTAGTGCAATTGCTGGATCGTAGGGTAGCTCTGTTTTCAACTTTCCCGGAACACCCATACTGTTTTCCAGAGTGGCTGCACCAGCATTCGAACCAACAGTGTAAAAGGGTTTCCCTTTCTCCACATCCTCGCCAACATCTGTTTTCTGACTTGTTAATATTAGCCATTCTGATTGGTGTGAGGTGGTATCTCATTGTACTTTTGATTTGTATTTCCCTGATGCTGAGTAATGTTGAACATTTTTTCATGTCTCTGTTGGCCATTTATATGTCTTCTTTTTTATATATATATATATTTTTTTATAATGTTATGTTAATCACCATACATTATATCATTAGTTTTTGATGTAGTGTTCCATGATTCATTGTTTGTGTATAACACCCAGTGCTCCATGCAGTACGTGCCCTCTTTAATGCCCATCACCATGCTAACCCATCCCCCCACCCCCCTCCCCTCTAGAACCCTCAGTTTGTTTTTCAGAGTCCATAGTCTCTCATGGTTCATCTCCCCCTCTGATTCCCCCCTTCATTCTTCCCCTCCTGCTATCTTCTTCTTCTTCTTTTTTTTTTTTTAACATATAATGTATTATTTGTTTCAGAGGTACAGTTCTGTGATTCAACAGTCTTACACAATTCACAGTGCTCACCATAGCACATACCCTCCCCAATGTCTATCAGCCAGCCACCCCATCCCTCCCACCCCCAACCACTCCAGCAACCCTCAGTTTGTTTCCTGAGATTAAGAATTCCTCATATCAGTGAGGTCATATGATACATGTCTTTCTCTGATTGACTTATTTCACTCAGCATAATACCCTCCAGTTCCATCCACGTCATTGCAAATGGCAAGATTTCATTCCTTTTGATGGCTGCATAATATTCCATCATATATATACCACATCTTCTTTATCCATTCATCTGTTGATGGATATCTGGGCTCTTTCCACAGTTTGTCTATTGTGGACATTGCTGCTATAAACATTGGGGTGCACGTACCCCTTCGGATCCCTACATTTGTATCTTTGGGGTAAATACCCAGTAGTGCAATTGCTGGATCGTATGGTAGCTCTATTTTAAACTTTTTGAGGAACCTCCATACAGTTTTCCAGAGTGGCTGCACCAGCTTGCATTCCCACCAACAGTGTAGGAGGGTTCCTCTTTCTCCGCATCCCCGCCAACATCTGTTGTTTCCTGACTTGTTAATTTTAACCATTCTGACTGGTGTGAGGTGGTATCTCATTGAGGTTTTGATTTGTATTTCCCTGATGCCGAGTGATGTTGAGCACTTTTTCATGTGTCTGTTGGCCATTTGGATGTCTTCTTTGGAAAAATGTCTGTTCATGTCTTCTGCCCATTTCTTGATTGGATTATTTGTTCTTTGGGTGTTGAGTTTGATAAGTTCTTTATAGATTTTGGATACTAGCCCTTTATCCGATATGTCATTTGCAAATATCTTCTCCCATTCTGTCAGTTGTCTTTTGATTTTGTCAGTTGTTTCCTTTGCTGTGCAAAAGCTTTTTATCTTGATGAAGTCCCAATAGTTCATTTTTGCCTTTGTTTCCCTTGCCTTTGGAGATGTGTCTAGCAAGAAGTTCCTGCGGCCGAGGTCAAAGAGGTTGTTGCCTGTGTTCACCTCTAGGATTTTGATGGACTCCTGTCTCACATTTAGGTCTTTTTCCATTTTGAGTCTATTTTTGTGTATGGTGTAAGGGAATGGTCCAGTTTCATTCTTCTGCATATGGCTGTCCAATTTTCCCAACACCATCTGTTGAAGACACTGTCTTTTTTCCATTGAATATTCTTTCCTGCTTTGTTGAAGATTAGTTTACCATAGATTTGAAGGTCCATTTTTGGGTTCTCTGTTCTGTGTGTCTGTTTTTGTGCCAGTACCATAGTGTCTTGATGATTACTGCTTTGTAATAGAGCTTGAAGTCTGGCATTATGATGCCACCAGCTTTGGTTTTCTTTTTCAACATTCCTGTGGCTATTCGGGGTCTTTTCTGGTTCCATATAAATTTTAGGATTGTTTGTTCCAGCTCTGTGAAAAAAGTTGATTGTATTTTGATAGGGATTGCATTGAATGTGTAGATTGCTCTAGGTTGCGTAGACATTTTAATATTTGTTCTTCCCATTCATGAACATGAAACGTTTTTCCATTACTTTGTGTCTTCCTCGATTTCTTTCATGAGTGTTCTATAGTTTTCTGAGTAGAGATCCTTTGCCTCTTTGGTTAGGTTTATACCTACTTATCTTACGATTTTGGGGGCAATTGTAAATTGGATTGACTCCTTAAATTCTTTCTTCTGTCTCATGTTAGTGTATAGAAATGCAGCTGATTTCTGTGCATTGATTTTAATCCTGCACTTTGCTGAATTCCTGTATGAGTTCTAGCAATTTTGGATTTTCCACATAGAGTATCATATCATCTGCAAAGAGTGAGAGTTTGACTTTTTCATTGCCAATTTGGATGCCTTTTATTTCTTTTTGTTGTCTGATTGCTGAGGCTAGGACTTCTGGTACTATGTTGAACAGCAGAGGTGATAGTGGACATCCATGCCATGTTCTTGACCTTAGGGGAAAAGCTCTCAGTGGGCTTTTCGTATATGGCTTTTATGATATTGAGATATGTTCCCTCTATCCTTACACTATGAAGAGTTGTAATCATGAAAGGATACTATATTTTGTCAAATGCTTTTTCTGCATCAATTGAGAGGATCATATGGTTCTTGTCCTATCTTTTATTTATGTAGTGTATCACATTGATTGATATGTGGATGTTGAAGCACCCTTGCAGCCCAGAAATAAATCCCACTTGTTCATGGTGAATAATCCTTTTAATGTACTGTTGGATTATACTGGCAAGTATTTTGGTGAGAATTTTTGCATCCATGTTCATCAGGGATATTGGTCTGTAATTCTCCTTTTTGGTGGGGTTTTTGTCTGGTTTTGGGATCAAGGTAATGCTGGCCTCATAGAAAGAGTTTGGAAGTTTTCATTCCATTTGTTTTTTTGAAACAGCTTCAGAAGAATAGGTATTAGTTTTTTAAATGTTTGGTAGAATTGCCCTGGGAAGCCATCTGGCCCTGGGCTCTTGTTGGGAGATTTTTGATGACTGCTTCAGTTTCCTTGCTGGTTATGGGTCTGTTCAGGTTTTCTGTTTCTTCCTGTTTCAGTTTTGTAGTTTATACGTCTCTAGGAATGCATCCATTTCTTCCAGATTGCCTAATTTGTTGGCATAAAGTTGCCCATAATATGTTCTTATAATTGTTTGTATTTCTTTGGTGTTGGTTGTGATCTCTCCTCTTTCATTCATGATTTTATTTGGGTCCTTTCTCTTTTCTTTTTGATAAGTCTGGCTAGGGGTTTATCAATCTTATTAATTCTTTTGGTTTCTTTTTCATTGATTTCTGCTCTAATCTTTATTATTTCTCTTCTCATGCTGGGTTTAGGCTTTATCTCCTGTTCTTTCTTCAGTTCCTTTGGGTGTAATGTTAGGATGTGTATTTGAGACCTTTCTTGTTTCTTGAGAAAGACTTGTATTGCTATATACTTCCCTCTTAGGACGGACTTTGTTGCATCCCAAAGGTTTTGAACAGTAGTGTTTTCATTTTCATTTGTTTCCATGAATTTTTTAAATTCTTCTTTAATTTCCTGGTTGACCCATTCATTCTTTAGTAGGATGCTCTTTAGTCTCCATGTATTTGAGTACTTTCCAAATTTCCTCTTGTGATTGAATTCCAGTTTCAGAGCATTATGATCTGAAAATATTCAGGGAATGATCCCAATCTTTCGCTACTTGTTGAGACCTGATTTGTGACCCTGGATGTGATCTGTTCTGGAGAATGTTCCATGTGCACTCGAGAAGAATGTGTATTCTATTGCTTTAGGAAGGAATGTTCTGAATATATCTGTGAAGTCCATCTGGTCCAGTGTGTCACTGAAAGCCCTTGTTTCCTTGTTGATCTTCTGCTTAGATGATCTGTCCATTGCAGTGAGTGGGGTGTTAAAGTCCCCTAGTATTATTGTATTATTATTGATTTATTTCTTTAATTTTGTTATTAATTGGCTTATATAATTGGCTGCTCCCATATTAGGGGCATAAATATTTATAATTGTTAGATCTTCCTGTTGGATAGACCCTTTAAGTAGGATATAGTGTCCTTCCTCATCTCTTATTATAGTCTTTGGTTTAAAATCTAATTTGTCTGACATAAGGATTGTCAACCCAGCTTTCTTTTGATGTCCATTAGCATGATATATGGTTTTCCATCCCTTCACTTTCAATCTGGAGGTGTCTTTGGGTCTAAAATGAGTCTCTTGCAGACAGCATATCGATGGGTCTTGCTTTTTTATCCAATCTGATACCCTGTGTCTTTTGATTGGGGCGTTTAGCCCATTTACATTCAGAGTAACTATTGAAAGATATGCATTTAGTGCCATTGAATTACCTGTAAAGCGACTGTTACTTTATATTGTCTCTGTTTGTTTCTGATCTTTGTTACCTTTGGGTTCTCGCTTTGCTTAAAGGATCCTTTTTAATATTTCTTTTTTTTTTTTTTTTAAGATTTTATTTATTTATTTGACAGAGAGAGAGACAACGAGAGAGGGAACACAAGCAGGGGGAGTGGAAGAGGGAGAAGCAGGCTCCCCGCTGAGCAGGGAGCCTGATGCGGGGCTCAATCCCAGGACCCTGGGATCATGACCTGAGCCGAAGGCAGACGCTTAACGACTGAGCCACCCAGGCGCCCCTCCTTTTTAATATTTCTTGTAGGACTGATCTGGTGATTACACATTCTTTTAGTTTCTGTTTGTACTGGAAGCTTTTTATCACTCCTATTTTGAATGACAACCTAGCTGGCTGCATATTTTTCTCCTTTAGCATCCTGAATATATCATGCCAGTCCTTTCTGGCCTGCCAGTCTCTGTGGATAGGTCTGCTGCCAGTCGTGTAGGTTACAGACCTCTTGTCCCGAGCTGCTTTCAGGATTTTCTCCTTGTCTCTGAGATTTGCAAGTTTCACTGTCATATGTCGGGATGTTGGCCTATTTTTATTGATTTTGAGGGGGGTTCTCTGTGCCTCCTGGACTTGGATTCCTGTTTCCTTCCCCAGATTAGGAAATTCTCTGCTATAATTTGTTCCAGTATACCTTCTACACTTCTCTCTCTTTCCTCTTCTTCTGGGATCCCAATTATTCTAATATTGTTTTGCTTTATAATATCACTTATCCCTTGACTTTTCCTCTGGTGATCCAGTAGTTGTTTCTCTCTCTTCTATATCACTTAATTCTCTCTTCTTCCTCCTCATTTATCCTAGCAGTTAGAGCCTCCATTTTTTATTGCATCTCATTAATAGCCTTTTTGATTTCGACTTGGTTAGATTTTAGTTCTTTTATTTCTCCAGAAAGGGATTCTCTGGTGTCTTCTATGCTTTTTTTCAAGCCCAGCTAGTATATTTATAGTCGTTATTCTGAACTCTAGTTCCAACGTCTTTCTTAGTCCATACTGATTAGGTCCCTGGCAGTACTGCCTCTTGTTCTCTTTTTTGAGGTGAGTTTTTCCATCTTGTCATTCTGTCCAGAGATGAATAGATGAACGAGAGAACAAAATATTAAAATGGCAACAACGACCCCAGAGAAATATACATTAAACAAATCAGAAGAGACCCAAAACTGAAAAAAAATTTTTTAAATTAAAAAAAAATTTAAAAGAAAGAAAAAAGAGGATATAATCAGACAAGTGAACAGAATAGAGCAATACCCTGGATTCTGTGTGTGTTTTGGACTGTTTGTTAGAAATCTAGATCCCAAAATTGTAAAGAAAGAAAAACTTACATATAGGCAAAAGTAAAGTTAAATACAATGAAAGGATAGACTGTAACTGTAAAAATGAAAATTAAAAGACAAGAAAAAACAAAAGAGAAAAAAACAACAATAAAAAGGAAGGCATAAAAGCAGACAGGTGAACAGAACAGAGCAATACACCATATCCTGAGTGTATTTTGGTTGGTTTGTTAGAAGAAACTACATCTCGAAATTTTAAAGAAAGAAAAACATATATATACAAAAATAAAATTAAATACATTGAAGGGATAGAATATAACTGTAAAGATGAAAATTTAAAAGGACTTTACAGGGCGCCTGGGTGGCTCAGTTGGTTAAAGCGACTGCCTTCGGCTCAGGTCATGATCCTGGAGTCCCAGGATCAAGTCCCACATCGGGCTCCCTGCTCGGCAGGGGGTCTGCTTCTCCCTCTGCCCTCTTCCCTCTCATGCTCTCTGTCTCTCATTCTCTCCCTCTCAAATAAATAAATAAAATCTTTTTAAAAAATAATAAAATAAAAGGACTTTACAAAACAAAAAAAGAAAAAAATATGATCAGACAGGTGAATAGAACAGAGCCATACATTAGATTTTGGGTGTATTTTAGTCTGTTAGAGATAACTGCATCCCAAAATTGTAAAGAAAGAAAAACATATATATACATAAATAAAATTAAATACAATAAGGGATAGAATGTAACTGTAAAAATGAAAATTAAAAATGATTTTAAAAAGGAGTTGATAAAATAAGAAATTGGTTGAAAAAGGAAAGAAAAAAATTTAAAAATTAAACTTGAAAGACTAAAGAATCATGGGGGAAAAGCCATGAATTCCACGTACTGTATTCCCCTAGTACTGGAGTTTTGCAGTTCTCAGTGATCAGTAAAGTTGGTGTTGGCTGGATGTTCTTGCTGATCTTCTGGGGGAGGGGCCTATTGCTTTGATTTTCAAGAGTCTTTGCCCCAGGAGGAATTGCACCACCCTTGTAAAGGGGCCAGTCTAAGTAATCTCCTCTGTGTGGCTTTTGTTCCCTGAAGCTTTTCCATGCAGCTTTAGAGGATGGGATTGAAAATGGCGACCTCCCAATCTCTAGCACTGGAGCCAAAAACTTGGGGCCCCACTCCTCATGTGCCCTCAGAGAAAAGCAGTCAATCACTCCTATCTCCCTGGTCTCCAGCCGCACTCCATGCTCACCCAGCCTATGACTGAGTGTTTCTAATTCAGGCACATGACCCTGTTTCAAGTCTCCAAACCCTTAAGACTCGTGCAGCACACTCGCACGCTGTTCCCGGGGAGGAAGGGGCTCTCACTGTTTCTGCTGCTTGCTGGGCCCCTGCTTAGGGAGCAATCCCCTGATCATGCCGTGGTTCATGGTTTATGGCAACCCCTAGCTGAGAGCCCACTCCTGGGCTCGCTGATTGCAGCTGGCTTCCCTGCTCTGATGCCTTGGGAGCTCTGCCACACTCAGGCACCCACAGTCTTCCTGTGACCCTGGGGATCCTGAGACCACACTGTCTCAGCAAGGGTTCCACCCCTGCTTCGCCACCTGAGTGCCTTTCAGGCAGGACGTCCCTCACCGGAGCAGACTTCTAAAAGTACTGATTTTGCATTCCACTGCTATATCACTTGCTGGTAGCTGGCTTATGAATGCTCCCTCCCCCCACGGTCTGTCTTCCCATATATCGCCTCAGATTTGCTTCTCCGCACCTCCTACCTTGCAGAAAGTGGTCGTTTTTCTATTTGTAGAGTTGTAGCTCTTCTTTTCTTTGATCTCCAGTTGAGTTTGCAGGTGTTCAGAATGATTCGGTAGCTATCTAGCTGAATTCCTGGGACCAGATGAAACTAAGACAATTTTTTAAAAAAAGATTTTATTTATTTATTTGAGAGAGAGAGAGAGAGCATGAGTGGGGGGAGGGTCAGAGGGAGAAGCACACTCCTGCTGAGCAGGGAGCCTGATGCAGGGCTCAATCCTGGGACTCTGGGATCATGACCTGAGCTGAAGGCAGACTCTTAATTGACTGAGCCACCCAGGCACCCCTAGATAATTAGTTTTTATATTAGCTTCACTAGCTAACATCATAAAATTTAATCTCTTAAGTCATATAAATACTTTGAAAATTATAAAACTAATCACCAACACTAGGGGATAGTTTTTAGTTGAATCATATACTTGAGACTAAAGCTACAAAAGTGATACATTCTAACTTTTTATTACACTTAATACTGACTCTAGCCTTAGCCCATTAGCTCATATAACACCCTTCCTTCTTTGAGACTATCTACCACTGGCCCATCCTTGACTCCTATTTGTGAATGTTATATGTTGACCTCATAGCCATTCTCTTACCTTGTCTAGTTCATGTTCTTTCTCTCTATGCCATCAGTAGTCTAGTTTCACAAATTTAACCTCCCTAACTCCTCTGCATTTCAGCCACCTAGATCTTGTCTGATTCTGATTATCATCCAGCACATTTATACCAATAAAATCTCATTAATATCCACCTGTCTGAACATAACCTCCTTTCTTTCCAACTTCCATACAACCTACTTTCCATTATGCCTTTCTTTGGTAAGACCTCCAGTCTCTTGACCTTCCTTTCTCTTGCAGTCTCAGTGTCTCCTGGCTTTAGTTCTGAGCCTGTCCTTTCTAGGCTGCTTAAATGATCACATCTGATTCCTTTCTTGCTTACTTCGTTACTTTTTCTCTCTTACTTTGCTGCCCCATCTGTCCCAATACATTTCAGTTCATGGGTTAATCCAACCATTTATTCCATTCTATTCTATTCATACACATCCTCAGAAGCACTGCTGGACATAACTTATGTAACCAGATGGGTTGATGCCATAAAAATTTGTATTTTGTGAACACTGCTCATTAGTCTTAAAAGTCCCTGACTAACTGCCCTTTCTGTGTTCCTCACAGATCTCCTCAGTCTCTCTACCTATTTTAAACTTAAATTTCCCAGAAAATAGAGAAGTCTTTTCTAGGAACTCCCTTAATATCCCCCTCTCCCTGCTTTCCTGTACATTTACTTTCTATTCCCACCTGTTTTTACTTCCGTCTGTGTGACAGAGACATTCAGTATGCATGTGGACATTTATTTTCCTGAGAATTTAATTTCTGTACCATACATCTAATTTCCACTTTTTCTCTTTTTTTTTTAATATGCTAAATCTTAATTTGTCAGGTGAATTTTCCCTCTACAGTAAAAATGTAAGCGCTCTGGAGGCAGTGGAGAGGTGTTGGTTCTTGTGTCACATGGTCCTTACATATTCCAGAGTAGTTGGCATATAGTTGAATTAAGCTACATTACCTATCACTGATATTCCTTTACTGTAGAAACTCCTCACTTTGCTGTATTTCTTAGATGTTTATGGTTCTTAGTAATCTGGTATTTTTGGTAATTGTGTTAAGCCTATACTATTGATTCCTGTTTTCCTTTATCCCTAAATCATGTCTTAAAGCATCAAGAAATCTTAGTCATAACTGGTCCATTTAACGTAATATCATTATTAGAGAATTTCATGCATTAGAAATTGTTTCTTAATATTGATCATGATTATTATAAATATGGGATGCAATCAAGCAGACCAATATACACATATAGGGGTTCCAGAGGGAGAAGAGAGAAAGAAAAACGTGCAGAGAGACTCAAGAAACAGTGACTGAAACTTCCAGAATTTGAGGAGAGACACGGATCTACAAATCCAATAAACTCAATGAATTTAAAGTAGGAAAAACCCAAAGAGACCCACATCAAGACACATTATAATAAAACTTCCAAAAGACAAAGACTCTTGAAAGCAACAAGAAAAAAGTTCCTCATAATGTACAAGGGATCCTCAGTAAGATTATCAGATTTCTCAGAAATCTTGGAGGCCAAAAAACAGTAGGATGGTATGAAGTCCTAAAATAAAAAACTGTCAATCAAGAAGTCTATATCTAGCAAAACTATCCTTCCAGAATGAAGAAGGGGTAGATGGCAGCAAAGTAAGAGGGCTAGGCTTGCCTCATCCTATGAATACAACTAGATAACTATAAAATAACCCTAAATACCCCAGAAATCAACCTGAAGACTGGCAGAACACACTCCACAATTGAAGGTAGTGACAAGGCCACATTGAAGAAGGTAAGAAGTATAGAGATGTGGTTTAGGGGAGAAGTGGATTCTGGCTGCTGTGGAGGGGAGGGAACCATGGTTGCAGAAAAGGGCAAGAAAGGAGCACATAGGAATGCACAAGAGGAACATTTCCCCATAGGCATTGGCTTTGAAAGTGAGAGGGGCTGAATTTCATGAGTTCTTGCAACCCAAGCGGCTTAAAACCTGAAGTTTTAAGTGTCAGAGGGATGGACTGCTCTTGGAGAGAAGGCAGGGAAACAACCCAAGGACATACAGTGTGAAAACTGATCTGAAGAGTACCTGAGGCACACAGTAGGGAGATTATTTGCCTTCTCAGAGCATGTCCCCATAAGGCAGCATTCACGGAGTGGCCTCTCCAGGAAAAAAGGAGCTGGCCAGTGACATTTCCCTCCCTTCAGTATAAGCATAGGACTTCCTGCAGGAAGCAGCATAGCACTGACACTGGCTACCTAGCTTGTTTACACTAAGCCCCACCCCTTGGTACTCTGGTGGAAATGCCCTTCTAAGTTAGGTTTTCCTACCTGCCAGTATGGCAGGCTCCTCCCCAAGAAAACCAGCACAAACCCATGCCCACACCACGTCTCCTGACCAGAGTTTTGCAGGGCCTCGGTTCTGGTGAAGGTGGTTTCAGGTCTTATATCACAAGCAGCAAGAACACACCTAGTTAAAACTCACCCACATTCAGGCCAGGGACCAAACACTGCCCACAGTAGGCAAGGTGAGCCTCTGCAGATGACTAGCTTGAAGGATAGAGCAGCCAGAGCACACGTAGTACTCACTGGAGACTTTCCCTGAAGAATCAGGCCCTGGGCACTACATGGACTCTTCTTCATAAGGTCGTAATGTTCAGGAGCAGGAGACATAACTGGCTTTTCTTTTTTTTTTTTTTTTAAGATTTTATGTATTTATTTTAGAGAGAGAGAATGAGACAGAGAGCATGAGAGGGAGGAGGGTCAGAGGGAGAAGCAGACTCCCTGCTGAGCAGGGAGCCCGATGCGGGACTCAGTCCCGGGACTCCAGGATCATGACCTGAGCCGAAGGCAGTCGCTTAACCAACTGAGCCACCCAGGCGCCCCCATAACTGGCTTTTCTAACACACAGAAGCACTCAGAGACTTAGACAAAATGAGAAGACAGGAATTACCCCAAATGAAAGAACAAGATAAGGCCACAGACAGAGATCTAAGTGAAACAGATTAAGTAACATGCCTGATGGAGAATTTAAAGCAGTGATCAAAAGGATACTCACTGGACTTGAGAAAAGAATAAAAGACATCAGTGAGACCCTTAGCACAGAGATGAAAGAGTTAGAAAAGAGTCAGAGATGAAGAGTGCAATAAATAAGATTAGAAACACGCTTCATGCAATGAACAGCAGGCTGGAAGAAGCAGAGGAACAAATTAGTGACCTAGAAGACAAAGTAACGGAAAACAATGAAACTGAACAAAAAAAAGAATTATGCAAAATTAGAATAGACTTAGGGAACTTAGTGACCCCATCAGATATAATAGCATTCATATTATGAGAATCCCAAAGAAGAAGAGAGAGAAAAGGGGGCAGAAATTTTATATTTTATAATAGCTGAAAACTTCCCTAATATGGGGAAGGAAACATACCCAGATTCAGGAGGCACAGAGAATCCCCATCAAAATCAGCAAAAGCAGATCCACACCAAGACATATTTTAATTAAACTGGCAAAATATAGTGATAAGGAGAAATCTTAAAAGCATCAAGACAAAAGAGGACAGTTACTTGTAAGAACATCTATAAGACTGTCAGCAGATTTTTTTATCAGGAACTCTCCAAGCCAGAAGGGAGTGGAATGATATCTTCAAAATGCTGAATGGGAAAAGTCTGCAGCCAAGAATACTCTGTCCAGCAAGGCTAACATTCAAAATAGAAGGAGAAATAGTCTCACAGACAAAAATTAAAGTTAAGTTAATGATCATTAAACTGGCCCTGCAAGAAATACTAAAGGGGACTCTGTGAATGGAAAAGAAAGACCAAAAGTGACAGTATGAAGGTAGGAAACACAAAAGCAGTAAAAATGAATATTTCTATAAGAAATCAGTCAAGAAATTCACAAAATAGAAGGATGTAAAATATGACACCGTATACCTAAAACATTCAAGGAGAGGTTTAAAGAATGGGTTGAAACTTAACCATCAGCTTCATATAGAATACTATATGCAGAAGATGCTATATACAAACCTAATGATAACCACAAATCAAAACTACTAATAAGTATGGAAAGAATAAAGAGAAAGAAATCCAAATATATTACTAAAGAAAACCAGTAAACCATGAAAAAAAAGATAAGATCAGATAAAATCTCCAGAAACAACTACAAAACAAGTAATAAAATAGCAATAAGTGCTCCAAAAGATATAGGGTGTTAGGATGGTTAAAACAAAACAAAACAGAACAAAACAAGACCCCTCTATATGCTGCCTACAAGAGACTCATTTTAGACCTAAAGACACCTGTAGATTGAAAGTGAGGGGATAGAGAAACATCTATCATGCAAATGGATGTCAAAAGAAAGCCAGAGTAGCAATACTTGTATCAGACAAACTAGACTTTAAAACAAAGACTAAAAAGAGACAAAGAAGAACACTATATAATAATAAAGGGGACAGTCCAAAAGAAGATATAACGATTGTTTAAATATTTATGCACCCAACATGGGAGCACCCAAATACATAAAGCAATAACAAACATAAAGGAACTAATCAATAATAATACAATAACAGTAGGGGACTTTAACAACCCACTTACTAAATGGACAGATTATCTAAAGAAAAAATCAACAAGGAAACAATGGCTTCGCATTACACTCTGGAATAGATGGATTTAACAGATATATTTGGAACATTCCATCCTAAAACAGCAGAATACACATTCTTTTCAAGTGCACAGAGAACATTCTCCAAAATAAATTACATATTAGGCCACAATACAGGCCTCAACCAATTCAAGAAAATTGAAGTCCTGTCATGCACCTTTTCTGACCACAAAACTATGAAATTAGAAGTCAACCACAAGAAAAACTCTGGAAAGACCACAAATACATGGAGGTTAAATAACATGCTATTAAGCAACGAATGGGTCAAAAGGACATAAAAGAAGAAATTAAAAAGCACATGCAAAGAAATGAAAATGAAAACACGAGGGTCCAAAACCTTTGGGATAAAGCAAAAGTGGTTCTAAGACAGAAGTATATAGCAATACACGCCTACCTCAAGAAGCAAGAAAAAATCTCAAACAACCTAACCTTATGCCTAAAGGAGCTAGAAAAAGAACAACACATAAAACCTAAAACCAGCAGAAGGGAGGAAATAATAAAGATCAGAGCAGGAATAAATGATATAGAAGCTACAAAAAACAATAGAACAGATCAGTGAAACCAGGAGCTGGTTCTTTGAAAAAATTGATAAACCTCTAGCCAGGCTTATCAAGAAAAAAAGAGAAAGGTCTCAATTCAGTAAAATCACAAATGAAAGAGGAGAAATAACAGCCAACACCACAGAAATAGTTATAAGAGAATATTATGAAAAACTATATACCAACAAATTGGACATCCTAGGAGAGATGGATAAATTCCTAAAAACATATTAAGTTACCAAAACTGAGACAGGAAGAAGTAGAAAATTTGGAGAGACCAATAACCAGCCAGGAAATTGAATCAGTAAACAAAAACATCCAACAAAACTCCAGGACCAGATGGCTTCACAAGCAAATTCTACCAAACATTTAAAGAAGAGTAAATACCTATTTTCTCAAACTGTTCAAAAAAATAGAAATGGAACGAAAACTTCCAAATTCATTCTGTGAGGCCAGCATTACCGTGATACCAAAACCAGATAAAGGCAACACTAAAAAAGAACTACGGGCCAATATCTCTGATGAACATAGATGCAAAAGTCCTCAACAAAACACTAGCAAACTGAATCAAACAATACATTAAAAAAAATTTATTCCTGGTTTGCTGCAAGGGTGGTTCAGTATTTTTAAATCAACATGGTACATTACATTAATAAGAGAAAGGACAAAAACCATGTGATCGTTTCAATAGATACAGAAAAAGCATTTGACAAAGTACAACATCCATTCGTGTAAAAAAAAAAAAACCCTCAACAAAGTAGGTTTAGAGGCAACATACCTCTCAAAATAATAAAGGCCATATATGAAAAACCCACAGCTAACACTATCCTAAATGGGGAAAAACTGGGAGCTTTTCCTCTACAGTCAGGAAAAAGACAGGGATGTCCACTGTCACAACTTTTATTCAGCATAGTAGTAGAAGTCTTAGCCACAGCAATCAGACAACAAAAAGAAATAAAAGGTATCCAAATTGGTAAGGAAGAAGTGAAATTTTCACTATTTGCAGATGACATAATACTCTGTATAGAAACCCGAAAAGACTCTAGAACTGATACATGAGTTCAGTAAAGTTGCAGGATACAAAATCAACATACAGAACTCTGTTGCATTTCTGTATACCAATAATGAAGAAAGAGAAATTAAGGTATTAGTCCCATTTACAATCACATCAAAAATAATAAGATACCTACAAATAAACCTAACCAAAGATGTAAAGACCTGTATTCTGAAAACTGTAAAATACTGATGAAAGAACCTGATGATACGAAGAAATGGAAAGACCGTTCCATGCTCGTGGATTGGAAGAACAAATATTGTTAAAATGTCTATATTACCCAAAGCAATCTACACATTTAATGCAATCCCTATCAAAATACCAATAGTGTTTTTCATAAAACTAGAAGAAACAATCCTAAAATTTATATGGAACAACAAAAGACCCCAAATAGACAAAGCAATCTTGGAAAAGAAAAGCAAACATGGAGGCACCACAACTTTGGCATTAAGTTATATTACAAAGCTGTAGTAATCAAAACAGTATGGTCCTGGCACAAAAATATACACATAGATCAATGGAACAGAATAGAAAACCCAGAAATGAGCTCACAACTATATGGTCAATTAATCTTCAACAAAACAGGAAAGAATATCTAATGGGAAAAAGATAGTCTCTTCAACAAATGGTGTTGGGAAAACTGGACAACTACGTGCAAAAGAATGAAACTGGACCATTCTTTCACCATACCTGAAAATAAACTCTAAGTGGATTAAAGACCTAAATTTGAGACCTGAGATCATAAAAATCCTAGAAGAGAGCATAGGCAGTAACCTCTTTGACATCGGCCATAGCAATTTCTTACTAGATATGTCTCCTGAGGCAAGGGAAACAAAAGCAAAACTAAACTGTTGGGACTACATCAAAATAAAAAGCTTCTGCACAGTGAAGTAAACAGTCAACAAAATTAAAAGACAACCTACAGAATGGGAGAAGATATTTCCAAATGGCCTAGCCAATAAAAGGTTAGTATCCAAAATATATAAACTTACAAAACTCAACACCCAAAACACAAATCCAATTTAAAAATGGGCAGAAGGGGGCACCTGGGTGTCTCAGTCAGTTAAGCATCTGCCTTCGGCTCAGGTCAGGATCTCAGGGTCCTGGGATCGAGCCCCACATCGGGCTTCTTGCTCAGCAAGGAGCCTGCTTCTCCCTCTCCCTCTGTCACTCCCCCTGCTTATGCTCTCTCTCTCTCTCTGCCTGTCAAATAAATAAATAAACTCTTAAAAAAATAAAAATGGGCAGAAAACATGAACAAACATTTCTCCAGAGAAGACATACAGATGCCCAACAGACACATGAAAAGAGGCTCACAATCATTTATCAGGGAAATGCAACTCAAAACTGCAATGAGATATCCCCCCGCCCCCAGCCTGTTAGAATGGCTAACATCAACAACACAAGAAAGAACAGGTGTTGGCTAGGATGTGGAGGAAGGGGAACCCTCTTGCACTGTTGGTGGGAATGCAAACTGATGCAAACACTGTGGAAAATAGTATGGAGGTTCCTCACAAAGTTAAAAGTGGAACTAACCTATGTTCCAGCAATTGCACTACAAGGTATTTACCCAAAGAATGCAAAAATACTAGTTCAAAGGGATACATGCACCCTGATATTTATAGCAGCATTATTTACAATAGCCAAAATATGGAGACAGCCCAAATGTCCATCAGCTGATGACTGGATAAAGAGGTGTGTATGTGTGTGTGCATGCACACACACGTGCACGCTGGAATATTATTCAGCCATAAAAAAGAATGAAATCTTGTTATTTGCAATGATATGGATGGAGCTAGAAAATATAATGGTAAGTGAAATAAACCAGTCAGAGAAAGACTAATACCATATGATTTCACTCATGTGGAATTTAAGAAACAAAACAAATGAACAAAAGGGGAAAAAAGAGAGGCAAAGCAAGAAACAGACTTTTAACTCTAGAGAACAAACTGATGGTTACTGGAGGGGAGGTGGGTGGGGCAGTGGGTGAAATAGGTGATGGTGATTAAGGAGTGCACCTGTTACGATGACCACCAGATCATGTATGGAATTGTTGAATCATATTGTATACCTGAAACTAATATAATACTGTATGTTAACTAGAATGTAATAAAAACTTTAAAATTTTTAAAAATAAAGTAGGAGTCAGCAACTACCCACTACTACTGGTTGCCTGTTTTTTTATGGCCTAAGAGCTAAGACTGTTTTGTTTTTAAAGATTTTATTTATCTGAGAGAGAGAGAGAGAGCATGAGTGGGGTGGGCGAGGGCAGAGGGAGAAGGAGAAGCAGACTTACTGCTGAGCAGGGAGCCTGACGTAGGCTTGATCCCAGAACCCTGAAATCATCACTTGAGCCGAAGACAGTTAACCTACTGAGCCACCCAGGCACCCCACTAAGACTGGTTTTATACCTTGTTAAATGGCTTAGAAAATATGAGTATTTGTGTCATGTGAAAAAAAAAATGAAGGAAGGAGAAATTAAGACATTTTCAGATATAAAACAAAAGCTGAGGGAGTTTATTACCAGTCCATCTACCTGTAACACGAGATGCTAAAGGGTGTCCTTCAGGCTGAACTGAAAAGTCACTAGACAATAACTCCCAAGACCTAAGAAAATATTAAAGAACACTTATAAAGGTAACTTCATAGGTAAATAATAAAAGCCAGTATTGTATTTCTGGTTTGGCTTATAACCTTTCTTTTCCCTATACGATTTAAAAGGCAAACACAGAAAAGAATGCACAGAAAAGGAATGATGGGAATCAAAATAGTACACTACAAAAAATCAACTAAATACCCAAAAAAGGCAGTAATGGAGGAATTGAGGAACTAAAAACATGCAGTACACAGAACAAACAGCTAAAAAGAAGAAACAATCATCCTATATTAGTAAGAACATTAAAGAGAAATTTATTAAAATCTTCCAGTAAATGAAAAAGATTGACAGATTCAATAAGAAAATCAGTATCCACCTGTAAACTGTCTACAAGATATTGAATAAACCTATAACTAGCAGAAGAAAAGAAATTATAGAGATGGAATCAGAAATAAATAAGCGAATAGCAAAACAGTAGAGAAAATCAATAAAACCAAAAGTTGATTCTTTGAGAAGAATAATAAAATTCACACATCTTTAGCTTAGATTGATGAAGGAAAAGATAGACTATTTAAATTACTAAAATTATAAGTGCGCATAGGGTCATTACTACCAATTTTGTAGAAATCAAAAGATTATAGGAGAACACTATGAATAGTTGTATGCCAACAAGTTAGATAATATAGATAAATCAGACAAATTCCTGGAAACACACAATCAACTAAAACTGATTCAAGAAGAAATAGAAAATCTGAATAGACCTGTGACTAGTAAGGAGACTGAATTAAGTAATCAAAAATATTCCATGTGGCGCCTGGGTGGCTCAGTCTTTAAGTGTCTGCCTTTGGCTCAGGTCATGATCCCAGGGTCCTGGGATCGAGCCCCGCATCGGGCTCCCTGCTCCGCGGGAAGCCTGCTTCTCCTGCTTGTGCTCCCTCTCTCGCTGGGTCTCTCTCTGTCAAAATAAAATAAAATAAAATCTTAAAAAAAAAAAAATTCCAACAAAGAAAATCCCTGGACCAGATAGCCTTACTGGTGAATTCTACTGAGATGAATGATTTTATGTGTCAGCTTGACTGGCCACTGGGTGCCCAGATTAAGCATTATTTCCAGATGAGACTAACATTTGAAATGATGGACTCAGTAAAGCAGATTGCCCAGTTCACTTTAATATTCATATGGATCTCAAGGGACCCTGAATAGCCAAAACGATTTGAAAAAGAAAAAAGTTGGAGTTCTCACACTTTCTGACATCAAAATTTGGTAGAGAACTGCAGTAATCAAAACAATATTGATACAAAGACAGACATGGAGATGAATGGAATCTAGGACTCAGGAAGAAGACCTCATGTATATAATAAATTGATTTTCAACAAAGGTGCCAGGACCATTCGATGAAAGGACAACTTTCCAACAAAAGGCACTCAGAAAACTTGATATCCACATGGAAAGGGATGAAGTTGGACCCTTACCCCAAATAAAATTTAATTCAAAATGGATCAAATAACCAAATGTAACTCTTAGAAGAAAACAGAGGGGAAAAATCTTTATCCTGTTGGATTTGACAATGATTTCTTAGATGTGACACCAAAAACACAGGCAAAAAAAAAAAATACATTAGACTTCATCAAAATTTAAAACTTTCATACATCAAAAGATTGTATCAACAGAATGAAAAGGTAGCCCACATATTTGCAAGCATATATCTGATAAGGGGTATATCTAGAATATATAAAGAACTTCTGTGACTCAACAACAACAACAAAAAGCATTTTAAGAGTAGGCAAAGGATTTGAATAGACATTTGAATAGACCCAGGCGCCCCGTTGTTGTTTTTAAATGTAACAGCTACCTGGGTGGCTCAGTCGTTAAGCGTCTGCCTTCGGCTCGGGTCATGATCCCAGGGTCCTGGGATCGAGCCCCGCATCAGGCTCCGTGCTCAGCGGGAGGCCTGCTTCTCCCTCTCCCACTCCCCCTGCTTGTATTCCCTCTCTCGCTGTGTCTCTCTCTGTCAAATAAATAAATAAAATCTTTAAAAACAACAACAACAACAAAATAATAAGTGGTGGGTCATTGAGTATGTGGAGAAATTGTAACCCTGTGCATTGCTGGTGGAAATGTAAAGTGGTATTTTATGGAAGATCATTTGGTGGTTCCTCAGAAGGCTAATCTTAGAATTACCATATGATCTAGCAATTCTACTCCTAGGTATATATAAAGGAATTGAAAGCTGAGACTCAAACAGATATTTGTATATGCATATTCATAGCATTTTTCACAAAGGCCAAATGGTGGCAACAACCCAAGTACCCATCACTGATGAATGGATAAACAACAAAATGTAGTTGTATACATGCAATGGAGTATTATTCAGCCATAAAAAGGAAAGACATTCTGACACATGTTACAACATGTCACATGCTACAACCAGGAAAACATCATGCTAAGTGAAAGAAGCCAGACACAGAAGGACAAATATGGTGTGATCCCACTTGTAAGAAATATCTAGAATGGGCACATTCAGAGACAGTATATGTTGACAGTACCCTAGAGTCTGCAGGGGAGAAATGAAGAGTTAGTACTTAGTGGTTGTGCGGTTTCTGTTTGGCCAATAGAAAAGGTTTTGAAAAGACGGTGGTGATTGTACAACATTCTGAATATAATTAATGCCACTGAATTATACCCCCCAAAATGACTTAAAATGGCAAATTTTTTGTCGTGTGTATTTTAATCATAATTTTAAAAAATTAATGTGGTACACCAAAACCCTTTGAATTATACACATTAAATGGATGTATTATATGTTGCATGAATTGTATTTCAATAAAGCTGTAAAAAGAGGGTACCTTGTATATGATTTCATTCATGTAAAGTTCAAAAAGGCTAAATCAGTGTTAAAAAGTCAGGATAGTAGTTGCCTTTGTAGATGAAGGAGGTAATGCTGGAAGAGTATGAAGGAGGCTTCTAGGGTGTTGGCAGTATTCTGTTTCTAGAACTGCAGGGCAGTTTCATGAGTGTTTACTTTATGATGGTTTATTGAGCTATATAGTTATGTTTTGTGTACTTTTCCATATGTGTTATACTTTACAATATAAAGAAAAAAGACAATATGAGCAAAGAAGGGCAACACTGCCCCACCCTGGGGGAGCCATGTGGAAATGTAGGGAGAGGGGCATTTTTATTGTCTTGATGATGGGGAAGCACTGTGGGTATTAGGTAGGCAGCCACCAGGATGGTAAACATTCAGTAATGAGTAGAGGACCTGTACAGTGAATCGTCTCACCCTAAATGCCAATAGCACCTTCACCAAATGCTGCATTAGAACATGTTAATAGTATGGTTTTGTTCCTGAGAGTTCATCTTAAAACTCTAAAGTCTTTTCTCTGGGGCCATTCAGTGTATTCAGAGGAGCATCCTGGTAACTTCATAGGTAAATATGTGCCTCCGGAATGTAAGCCTGGCTTTTGCCATTCCAGCAGCTGCAAGGGGCTGGGCTGAGGATCTCATTGTTCCAGAAACAGACTCTACCTCATCCTCCAGTTTTCTGTCCAGCACCCTGGGCTGGAGCCTTCCTGAGCAGCTCCTGGGGGTGAGGGGTTATTACCTGGCTGCACAGAGGGCGTGTCCAACTGCTTCTCAATCACATTTCCAGTCTGTTTTCCTTTTTTGTAGTTTCGTGCCTTACCCTTCCTTCCTCAATGCTGGTGATTCCAGTTCTTGAGCATTTCTGGTGTTTTCAGGAAGATCTGAACACCTGTCTTCAGTGTGCTATTGGCAAGCACTTGAGTTTTACCTTTCTTTGCCCTGCCAAAGTCAGTTTCCATTTTTTTTATCCATCATCCATCATTTGCATATGGTTTTATATGGTTTAAGTTTCATTTGAGATAGAATTTGAGTTCATCTTTCTTATCCTCCTTGTTTTGGGGGGTTATTTCTGGAAAAGACATTGTGAAGTAAAAGGTTTTTACTCTGCCATCTTAAAACCAGAAGTCGTGACTTTCTTGGTGGTGCTTACTTATTCCAAATATGGAAATCATAATTCTTCCCTGTGGTAATTTTCAGACTCTATCCCTCATTGCTTTCTGAAAGTGTGACATAAGGGATTTATATGGGATATTATGCTGGTAAATACTATTGGGACAGTGACAGGGTACTAAACCACAGTATAAAATTATGGCAAAGATAATGATAATGTTTAAAATAGAATGCAGTGGTCTTTAGCCAAACAGGTTAAGTGTTCACATAAAATCTAAATAGGGCATGAACTAGATTGAAGGACTCTTAAATTTAAATTTTCTAATATGCATCTGATAGATAATAATGAAGGAAAGTGTATATATGCTATTGTCAATAATAAAGATCTAATCAAAGGTCAAAAAGTATTTGAAAAAAACTTGAACGATACTATAGATATATAACTTTATAAAACTGATCATCACAGATTGTTTCTATTTCATCTCTGATTTTATATAATTCATTTCTTTTATAGGCCTACACAAGTGAAATGGCAGCTGATGGTAGCTAGTTGTTTTAGAAGAAGTGGTAAATGCTTTAATTTTATTTATTTTTTATATATTTTGCTTCTTTATGTCTTTTAGGTAATTATGCACATAACTGTTTTCCAACTGCATATTTGTTTATTAAAACATTAGCTTTTGATTACTACACATATTGAAGCATTATATGAGAAACATAATAATTACTACATACAGAAAAAAGTTATGCTTACAAAGTGGGTCACCATTATTAAGAAGAGAGTCATTATTTTTCAAAGTTAACATGTAATCATTTTGACAAGTTAGTCACAGAAAAATAGACATTTTATACATATTAGTTTACATTTCCATTTTCTGTTCACCTAATTCTAAACATCCTTGTATGCTCGGCCAAACTTACGAGACTGTCTCACACCTGAGAAGCCTGAAGAAGGCCCTGAACTGGAACAACTGGGGCTGTGTTTTCTATACCAAAGACCACTAGGTATCTCTGTGTTTTCGGGAACTGTTTTTATTCCATCCTGTACTGCTGACACTTGTCCTGAAGCATGGAGCATGGAGATGTTAGTATTGTTGGACTAACCGTGAAGTGAATGATACTCTTAAGACTCTCATCAGAGGGTGCCTGGGTGGCTCAGTTGTTAAGCGTCTGCCTTCGGCTCAGGTCATGATCCTGGGGTCCTGGGATCGAGGCCCGCATCGGGCTTCCTGGTCCGCAGGAAGCCTGCTTCTCCCTCTCTTGCTCCCCCGACTTGTGTTCCCTCTCTCGCTATCTCTCTCTCTGTCAAATAAATAAATTTAAAAAAATCTTTAAAAAAAAAAAAACTCTCATCAGAGATTAAGCAAGGAGATAAATGTTAATAGATTTGTAATCCCTCTTGTAGAGCCTACAAATGATCTAGGGAAAAAATGCCTCAATCCAAAGGGAGCACAAATGTGACAGTGTTAACAGTGTTCTCATCCTGTTTTGTAGGTCTCTTTCTTTACCTCTGTGAGCTCCTTCAGAATGGCATCAGAATATATACACAGAGGAGTCCTCAAATCATTTAGATATTGATCTTTGCTGTTACTGTAGTTGCTATGAGATCTGTAACATCACCGTACTGTATGTACATGTTACCGATATCAGAGTGAGTTCTGAGTTACCAGTGTTCATTACAGTGTCAGTCATGGGTAAGACATACATACATATGAGGTATTCGGAGTGATTTAAGACAGAACCTCCCTTGTGTTACGGAAGTACAGATTAGAAGAAGAGAAGCGGACGTTAGTGAGAGCCACTGGATGCTGGGTACTTCCTGTCTCAGTTGTATCCAGTTCTCACCACAGCTCTTGGAGGGTCAGCATGGCTGGCCCTTGTGTAGAGTGGGGCCCAGACAGATTCATTCCTTGTTTACTGAGATTTTAGCAAAGATCCAAAATTCATTTTTCCCTGTTCTTTACTGCTATGAAGCAGTATTGTATTATATTTATTGTATTATAAAACAAAATGCTTTCTGTAAACTTTTTAATGTTTCAAAATAAACTACTGGAAAAGGTTATTTTTCATCTTTTCCCAACTAAGTGAATGATACTGAAATTAATGTTAGCTTATCACTTAAATTATTTTTAAATTTGTCAGTTCTTTTGTTTTGTTTTTTTGTTTTTTTTTTTAAAGATTTTATTTATTTATTTGACAGAGAGAGACACACTGAGAGAGGGAACACAAGCAGGGGGAGTGGGAGAAGGAGAAGCAGGCCTCCCGCTGAGCAGGGAGCCTGATGTGGGGCTCGGTTCCAGGACCCTGGGATCATGACCTGAGCCGAAGGCAGACGCTTAATGACTGAGCCACCCAGGCGCCCCAAATTTGTCAGTTCTAATAAAATAATCTTTAAGTTTTAGAAATTGAATAGAACTTAATTTTTGACACTAACGTATTTATTTTAAGAACTAAACTAAGTTTCTTTTTTTTTTTTTAAGATTTTATTTATTTATTTGACAGAGAGCAGGAGAGCATAGGCAGGGGGAGAAGGAGAGGGAGAAGCAGGCCCCTTGCTGAGCAGGGAGCCCGATGTGGGACTCAGTCCCAGGACCCTGGGATCATGACCTGAGCCGAAGGCAGTCACTTAACTGACTGAGCCACCCAGGTGCCCCACGGACTAAACTAAGTTTCAGTCATCACCCATTTACTTCTGCTCTACCCCTTTTTCAATTTTCTTGTATCTGTACATTTTCTTCCAGAAGTTATATTAAGAATGGTTTATATATACTTGTGGCAAACATGAAAGTCTTACTAAACCAATAAATGGTGCCAGTGTCTTGAATTAAAATTACCACTTTGCTGAATCTTATTAATTTTTATAATCTGCTAGTGGAGTTTTCTTTTTTTTTTATTTACAGGTAACTACCAAAAAGCGTTAGATACTTACAAGGAGATTCACAGAAAATTTCCAGAAAATGTTGAATGTGAGTTTACATCTTGTAACTTTTAAGCTATAGGTTTTCACATATTATGTCATTAAGTATGATAACTACATTTGCTACAGTAATTGCATATATAGCTACCAGCCTATAATTTGTGATACATGATTACACATGTGGTTATAGGATCAGAAAATTTGACTATGCAAGTACATTGTATAGAATTTAATTTTTGATAGATTTAAGATTTAAGTGTTTCTTTAGTAGTAAACCGATGTATAATTCAAAGTTTTGTGAAATTTGAAGAATTTTGGTTTATTACTGATTTTTTAAAGTTCATAAACTGATGTTTTATAGAAAATGCATTTTTTAAAATTTATTTATTATTTATTTGAGAAAGAGAGGGCACAAGGGGCGCCTAGGTGGCTCAGTCGTTAAGCGTCTGCCTTTGGCTCAGGTCATGATCCCAGGGTCTGGGGATCGAGCCCTGCATTGGACTCCCTGCTAAGCGGGGAGCCTGCTTCTCCCTCTCCCACTCCCCCTGCTTGTGTTCCCTCTTTCACTCTGTCTCTCTCTGTCAAATAAATAAATAAAATCTTTAAAAAAAAAAAAAGAAAAGAAAGAGAGGGCACAAGCTAGGGGAGGGGTAAAGGGAAAGGGAGAAGCAGGCTCCCTGCTCAGTAGGGAGCCCAATGTGGGGCTGGATCCCAGGGTCCCCAGATCATGACCTGAGCCGAAGGCAGATACCCAACGAACTGAGCCACCAGGCAGCCCAGAAAAGGCATTTTTAACTCTCCACTTAGTATGCAACTTTCTGAGGTTGAAAAATACTTTTAGAGTTTATGAAAATAGAACAATCATCGTGCTCATATGGATAGCAAATGAATTTTAATGTTACTTTAAGTTTAAAACATTATGTTGGTATTGGGCTTATTTCCCTTTTGTGAAGCTAGCTTTGTAGAAAATACTCATTTATTCCCCATCTTTTTGCATAATGGGTTATTACTTAAAGTAATAATGTGAAGTATTACAGGAGTACCAACAACAAAATCATGACCAAGAAAAATACAAAATAACCATATTCACATGCCACATACTCTCATGTATTTGGCCCTGAATAGCCTTGCAGCTAAAGGAAAGGGAGAAAATGTCATCAGTTATACAATCTTTTCTGTTTATGAGGAAACAAAGTAATTCCTTGGGAAGAAGAAAACATTTCTAACTTTTCATTTATGTTGCGAAACCAAGAGATATATATTAGATAAGATCAATTAAAGTTATAGCAGCTCCTTGCTTTCATGACATCCCCACAGCAAATAAAATGTTTGAAAGACCTTAATTTTTTCCTTCAGTGACAATGAACACTAAACAATGCATTTCAGTTCAGTAAGACAAATCTTTCCTATGCCAAGTTTTCCAGTGGCCCAGCCTGATCTGGGAATGAGATGTACTGCATGTTCCTTCATTAATATTTTCTCCATTTGGCTTTTGTGAAAGGTCAACAGCAGAGAGCTCAGAATTATGGACTTTGGTAGCAGTTTAGGAGCAAGAACTTTTCTAATGCTGATTTAGAAGCCGATTTGTTAATTTACAGCAGTAGTTTGCAAATGCCATCAGGAAACAGGCTATGTGGGAATTACTTATAAAACTTAAAAAGCACAAATTTCTAGCCCAACCTACAGAGATTCTCATTTAGGTTTGCAGTGGACACAGATACCTTTCATTTCCTATTTATTTATTTTTTTTTTTTTTAAGATTTTTACTTATTTATTTGAGAGAGAGAGCGTGCGCACACAAGTGGAGGGGAGGGGCAGAAGGAGAGGGAGAAGCAGAATCCCTGGCTGAGCTGGGAGCCAGATGCAGGCCCAATACCAGGACCCCAGATTATGACCCAACCCGGAAGTCAGACGCTTAACAAACTGAGCCACCCAGGCGCCCCTCCTATTTCTTTTTTAAAGGTTTTTTATGTGATTCTTAATCTCAGTCACTTCAGGAAACTGGTGATTTAGAGATTAAATGAGAGGTAACAATATCTTTTGTAAAAATGAAGCAACCCAAAGTCTGCTAGGCAAACATTTCCCCACCTTGGCACCATTGACATTTGGGATGAGATAATTCTGTATTGTGGGCGGCCATCCTACGGATTATAGAATGTTTTAGCAGCATCCCTGGCTTCTACCCAGCAGATGCTCCTAGCACTTCCACCTCCTCATTATGAAAAACAGAAATGTCCCCAGACATTGCCAAATTGCATTGACAGAATTCTGCTGATTAAGAACCCCCGCAGTGGCTATAGTCCCTCTGCACTGGACCAGTAAAGGGAGAATCTCCACGCAAGTCCAAATTTCTTTCTTTATTGAGAGTTTAAGATTCACTCTAAGGGGCACTAGGCCAGCTCACTTGGTGGAGCATGTGACTATTGATCTCAGGGGTGTGAGTTTAAGCCCTGTGTTGGGTGTAGAGATTACTTATAAATAAAATATTTTTTTAAAGATTTTATTTATTTATTTGACAGAGAGAGACACAGCAAGAGAGGGAACACAAACAGGGGGAGTGGGAGAGGGAGAAGCAGCCTTCCTGCTGAGCAGGGTGCCCGATGTGGGGCTCGATCCCAGTACCCTGGGACCATGACCCGAGCCGAAGGCAGAGGCTCAACGACTGAGCCACCCAGGCGCTCTAAATAAAATATTTTTTAAAGAAAATAGTCACTCTGAAAATTAAATGAATGATTATGCCATAGGAAATGTTCAAGATGACTTCAGCCTGGATAATTTTCAAAACAAATTATAATTTGTCTACCTTAACTATAGCTATAGAAAAAACATTTGCACCCATGTAATATCTCATCTTGAGCAGAGTAGTTTTCTGATAAACCCAACAGGATAATTCATTCTTAAAATATATTCTTCAGTTAGCAAAAATTGACCTGCTCTATAGAGTTCAGATGACCTACTAAATTTCGAAGAACATCTACCAAAACCAATGATTTTTATTTTACTTTAAATATTCCTAAGCCATTCATTCTAAGGATAGGTAAGAGAAATAGTTAAGTATTATTTGTACGATATGTGTAAATTATTTCTTATTGTGAATTATTAAGATAAATGTATACATAGGCAATTTATATAGTGACATCTTAAATTATTTTAGTACCATTACTTTTACAATATGTTAGTGGTCATGAATTGCTGAGTTATTCACAAATTCTTGTGGAGTGATGCTACAGTGTTGGAATACAGCACTGTTCAAGCACTGTGGGTGTGGCGGAAAGTAAAACAGATGAAAACCCCCAGGAAGAGAAAGACAGTAAACAAATGTATACGTCAGTAGTCATAAGTGGTATAAAGGTAAAGCAGATAAGGACATAAAGAGTATGGGAAGGGCTCTAAGTAGATGGTGTGGTCTCACCTGAGGGCAGGGCAGGTGGAGAGAGTCTGTCCCTTTAGGTCCCCTTTCAAGGAGGTCCGTTTTCATAGGGCCAGAGAATACAAACTGTCATTAATTTTTAATAGAAACAACCACTATTTGTGTCATTCCTACTTGTGTCCCAAAAGACTGAGTTCATTGATTTGTTATATTTTCAACATTGTGCATTAATATTTTTCTAAAACTATTTTTTACAATAGGTCTGCGTTTCTTGGTTCGTCTCTGCACAGATATTGGATTAAAAGAAGTTCAAGAATATGCAACAAAACTCAAGAGATTGGAAAAAATGAAAGAAATAAGGGAACAGGTATCTCATATGGCCCAAAAACTGCTGTCTGTTAATTTTCAAAATGTCAGCCTTCTGTAGCTCAACTGAGTGATTCTGAGGGCTTCTCTCAGTAAAATAAAGTTGAAACTTTTTTCTGCCGTGGCACAGAAGGAAGAATAACTAAAATTCTAGTTTGAAGATAAAATTCTGTCAAGAACCAGTTCTTAATAGGAGAAAGTACATCAGAGTCAACATACTTTCATGGATGGTTACTCATAGACAAATCACTGTAACTTTCCCCGATACAAAATAACTTACAGGTTAATTTATGCAATTAATTTCAGTTGGAGTGTACTGTGGCCCATGGAAGCTAAGCTAAGGACTATATAATAATAGTACGTTTTCTTTAAGGTGTTTCATTATGTAGTGGAACATGGCTGTGAGAATAATATTAATATACATGGAAGCATTTTATTTCTGTGTTTCATGCAATATGTGGAATAACAGTGTTCTTATTTTTACTTTTTTTTTTAAGATTTTATTTATTTATTTGACAGAGAGATAAGCGAGAGCAGGAACACAAGCAGGGGGAGTGGGAGAGGGAGAAGCAGGCTTCCCACCAAGCAGGGAGCCCGATTTGGGGCTCGATCCCAGGACCCTGGGATCATGACCTGAGCCGAAGGCAGACGCTTAACGACTGAGCCACCCAGGTGCCCCATCATTTTTACTTCTTTAAGAGAATAATCTCTCCTAAGTTTGAGCCTAGAATATTTAAAAATTTAACATGATTTTTGAGTATCTGCCTTTCATAGAAAGAAAATATATTCTTTAAGGTTAGACTTTTTCAAGAAATTAATTATCTTGGATAATTAAATCTAAATTCCATATTTGCTTTCAAAATGTGGTTTTCTTGTTTTTGCTTTGAAGATGTGATCTGATTGTTTTATTCTCTTTTTAAAGTATCAGTTGTTTAGGGATTATGAGCATGACATAGATTTTTACCTTAAAAATCCTATAAAATATCAAGTTGGTATTAAAATGCCATGGTAGGGTATATAGTTTAAAACTTGCTGTGAAGACCAATTTACTACCATGTACCAATTGCTAAATTAGGTAACCTGTGTGAAAGCTTTGTAAAATTAAATGGGTATAAATCAAAGTTCAAGTTATCATAATTGTCCTCATAATCACTATTAAATGTGTTTCAATAAGAAGAATCAAAAATAATTATATATTTCACACCAAGAACATTGTTTGGAGCTTAAAATTAGTTGTTACGTTAAGTTATAGTATAGAACTACAGAAGGAGTCAAAGTCTTTAAGACTCCTAAGTTCAGTCATCAGTAGGTTAAGTTTATACTGAACAGAGAACACACAACTAATACAAATTATGGATCATGCATAATACACTTCTCACAACTTACAACCTTAAACAGGAAAACTGGCATATGCATTACCATCCTTGATTTAGTAGACTTCCAGTGTGGCCCCCTTTTACACAATAAGTAGCAGCCCTTCCAACTCCCTGGGACTTGCCTTGCAGCCAGCTCACAAGGGTTGGTAACTCTAGCTGTAAGAAATCCAATTCTGAGGAGTCCCTGGGAAATGAACTTTAAGGGCAAAGACCAAATATGCCCCCTTTAAAGAGATGCAGAGTTGCTTTTGTACAATTTTCTTTTCTCTTGATTTCTCCATGTTTAGTTGTATCTGGGTTGAGACATTATAGATACTGTGCTCTGGTTCTGGTCTTTGAGGTACTTTACATCTTTACATTGGCTTCCTCTCTCCCTTTGCCTTTCCTCTTACCTCATCCTCTTTCCTCTATGCACTCTCTCTCTAGGGTGTTAAACTCTTCCTCTGGCTGACTGCTTGTGGACTGTTGGATCTTACTGTTAAGAATGATTATGTAGGGGCATGTGGGTGGCTCAGTCAATTGAGCATCTATGTGCCTTCGGCTCAGGTCATGATCTTAGGGTCCTGGGATCCAGCCCCATGTCAGGCTCCCTGCTCAGTGGGGAGTCTGCTTCTCCCTCTCCTTCTGCCCCTCCCCCCTGTTCGTGTGCACGCGCCTGTGCGCACGCTCTCTCTCAAATAAAATCTTTTTAAAAAAAGAATGAATATGTAAATGTCATTGAGACTGATTTTTCTTTCTAGTTTGTACTCAGCCTTTTGATTCCTCTTCCATCAAAATATTTATATATACATTGAATATAGTCAGTTTTTATCTGTTTCTCTCATAGACCTGACATCCTTCCACTGTCTTCGCTAAAATAATTCCCAATGACTTAATTAAGAGTACTTTAGTAAACTCATTCAAGTTACGATTGATGCATTTAGATTAGATTCCGTGTTTCTCTTACTTATTTACTCCAGTTATTAAGTCTCACAGTATTTGAGCAGTGCCTCTTTTGGCAATATTTTTTTTTTTTAAGATTTTTATTTATTTATTTGAGAGAGAGAGAATGAGAGAGAGAGAGAGCACATGAGAGGGGGAAGGGTCAGAGGGAGAAGCAGACTCCCTGCTGAGCAGGGAGCCCAGTGCGGCACTCGATTCAGGGACTCCAGGATCATGACCTGAGCCGAAGGGAGTCGCTTAACCAACTGAGCCACCCAGGCGCCCTCTTTTGGCAATATTTTATCACTGCCCTCATTGTAGTCTGTATAAAACCTAAGGACACTTAGATATCTTCTCTCATAGCTTCTCCTTAATGTCTTCCCTCAAATGTTACTGCTTAATTGTTCTTTAGAGTCAGAGTCACAGTCCTCATCCACAAAGCACTCTCTCTGCAGCGCCCTTGAAATCAGTTTCTCTATTCTTTGGTACTCTTCATTAAATCTTAAACAAAAGGAACATGTTCTTGATATTTTCTCACTTATGTTTTGCTTATAAATACAGTATGGAAGAGAAAAAATAGTGGAAAAGAAAGGTCCTAGGGAGAAGAGACTTAGAAAGAATTCTCTCTAAGAGCTAATTTATCTTTTAATTGTTGCATGTCCCATTTCGGTTTGTGTTTCTGAGATTGTGAGCCCATGGGGCAGAGCATTCTATTTCCTGGCTTGCATAGTGCATAAAGCACTATTAGTTATGAAACAAAGTATAATAAATAAACTTCTGAACTAAGGACACTCTTCTTTTCTAAATTTGAACTTGTTGCTTTTTGTGTGTCTCTTGTTTAGAACCTGTCTTAATGCAGAAACTTAACATTTTTCTATATAATTAGAATTTCTTCATATAATCATTGTTAATGCCTGCATAATACACTATTGTACAGATATGTCTTGATTTCTTTAAGCATTTTCACACTGTTAGACAGTCAGATATCTTTTTTAGAGCTGGTAACTCTCTACAATCAGTCTAATTTTGGTGTGTCTTGCTGGAGAAGAACACTTCCATATTGTGAACTTGAGAATGTTTGTGAAATGGGCATGTAATTGAAAGCAGGGATATCATAGATAATCACATCAAACTCTTACCTAGAGCTGTTGAAAGGAGTACAGGGCGCCTGGGTGGCTCAGTTGGTTAGGCGACTGCTTTCGGCTCAGGTCATGATCCTGGAGTCCCTGAATCGAGTCCCGCATCAGGCTCCCTGCTCGGCAGGGAGCCTGCTTCTCCCTCTGACCCTCCCCCCTCTCATGTGCTCTCTCTCTCTCATTCTCTCTGTCTCAAAAAAAAAAAAAAAATCTTTAAAAAAAAAAAAAAGAAAGGAGTACAAAGTTGACCCCTAATCTTTATGCTTTCCTCTCCTCTGGAAGTGCTAATAACGGTGGAAGTTTGGCAGCAGGAAGAAAAAGAAGTGAAGGCTCTGGATGAATGTTCGTGAATAATGTTAGCACTCTTCATGGTTCTGGTTACAGTTTTCCCTTTAATTCCACTTGAGTACATCTGCCTAACTAGACCTTAATAATAGCAACAGCTAACATTTACTGAGTGCATGATAGGTACAGGCACTGTTCTAAGTAAGCACTTTATATTTATTAACTAATTTAATCATCACAATAGTCCTATGAAGTTGGGTATGGTTTTATTATTTTTTTTTAATAAATGAGAAAACTGGGGCCCATGGTGGCTAAGTAACTTCCTCCAGATCACATACCTATTGGGGGCAGACCTAGGCTTTAGATCCAGGCAGGCTGGCTCCTAAGTCTATGTTCCTAACTACTGTGCCTTACTACCTTATGAATAGTAGGGGAAAGGATGATGAAAATAATTATTTTCAGTTGATGTATAGTCCTTACTTATTCTGCACTCAGAAAAGTTGGTAACTCATACTATGAATTAAATTAAAATGTATCTTGCCATCAGCTCACCAAAATTTGATTAGGCATTAGGGTCTCAGAATAGTGCTATTCAGGGATGCTCTGTGGGCCAGTAGAGCCTCAGAATCACCTGGGCACATCTTAGAATTACAAAGTCTTGGGCCCCACCCCAGGCCTACCCAAACCCTACCCCAGAGTTAAATTCAAGAATCTGTGTATGTGGTTTTTTTTTTTTTAAGATTTTATTCATTTATTAGAGAGTGTGTGCACCAGTGGAGGGGAGAGGCAGAGGGAGAGGGAGAAGCAGGCTCCCTGATGAGCAGAGAGCCCAATTCAGGGCTGGATCCCAGTGTCCCAGGATCCTGACCTGAGCTGAAGGCAGACAACCGACCAACTGAGCCACCCAGGCGCCCCTGTGTATGTGTTTTTTTAAACAAGTTCTCCAGGTATTTTTCTATTCACTAAAGTTTGAGAAGCACTTGTCTAGAGTTTATGCTTCTACAGGGTCATCATTACAAATGATCAAATACCAGCTGAGGATATGGACTCTGACTTGGAGAGAGGAGGGCAGAAAGTAGATGTAAAATAAATCAGGCCATGGATTTTAAAAAATTGTTTAAAAATGGAAACAGATTTATGTAGACCTAAGAAAGAAAGATAAATTGATTCAGGTTTATGTGAGTCAGGATAGTGTAGCTCCCTGAGCCCCTAACGCCTACTTTAAAGTGTTAAAGCCAGAAATTTATTTAGACTGATTTTTCAAAGAACCTGTTTCTCTTCCTGGAACTATTATGGAAAAAGAAGACTGTTCTCTCCTTCATGCTTGGGGGACCTACATTCCTGAGGAAGAAGACAATTTTACACATGTGTATTCATTAGTGCCATCAGTAAGCAGTTCCAGGCACAGGCCATTTGGCCAGACAAGAAAGACCACCTCGGCCGTGTCTGGCTTCTGTGGGCCTGGAGCAATGTGCACTGGCCCCCAGCACTGTGGACCTCTTAGCAACACTTTTTAAAGAGATGCTTTTTATTCTTCGCTGAACACAGAAAAGTTAGCTGCAAGGCATTCTGTCAAACTTGACTATAGTCTGGAAAAGAACAAAATGGGAAGAGCAGGAATTAAAGACTGAGTAAATATGAAAAGGAAGAGAAAAATTTCAGCCAAAATACCAAAGAGGGTTAGAGAACAAAGTACAAAAGATTCAGTATGGTGAAATTTGTTGATTTTCAGCAGCAAATAGGTGTTCAGTTGGAAGGGGATAAAAAAACCCTCATTCTTTGGGCGCCTGAGTGGCTCAGTCAAGTGTCTGACTCTTGATTCTGGCTCAGGTCATGATCTCAGGGTTGTGAGATTAAGCCCTGCATCCTGCTCCACACTGGGCATGGAGCCTGCTTAAGATTCCCTCTCTCTTAAGATTCTCCCTTGGCCCCTCCTACCTCTCCCTCTATTCTCCCCCGCTCCCAAAAAACCCAAAACAAAACCCCACATTCTCTGCCCACAGGAGAGTAGTTGAAGGAGCACATCCAAGGGGTGCAGGCTGCCTTTTATTCACAAAGTAGGAGGGGCAGTCATTTTCCAAAGATGAAAAGGACAGAATGTGGTATATTAATAACATGGTTGCTCTGTGGGGCCTGGGGGCAGAAGCTGAACCAGCAGTGAGGAGGCGCCTGGAGGCTGGCACTGTCGTGTGCTTATGTGATATGTGTCCAGCAGGGCACGGTGTCCTGGGAATAGGAGAGGAAGAAGAGAAGTCATTGAATCAAGCCAGGTTTTAGGTTTCTTGTGAGTGGAGCAGAAAGACAAGTGGGCAAGCAAGGGGCCTGGAGGTCCTGAAGAAGATATACTTAGAGTGGTGGGGTGATCGTAGGCTGGAAATAAAGTGAGAATTTAAGGGAATTAATTAGGAAAAGATGGACGAGAGCCAAAGGATTGGGAAATTCTAGATGAGAGCAAGGAATCGGTGCAATGGGGTGAAATATGTAGTGATGGTGGAAAGTGCTTACTTTCCTAAATTGTCCCATTATAAACGTATGATTACTAAAGCAGGATCCAAGATCTTGTCTCACATTTGATTTGAAAACATTTCAAGTTACATGGGCATTTGTCTTTATAAGTTTATTTTAGCATTGTGTAGGTCTTTTAAATATGCTAGAAATAATCCGTGGAGAGATGAAAAACAAGTTTTGAAATAAAATCTGATTACAGACATTAAAATTTTTATTTTTTTACATCATCATTTTTAGATTTTCAAAAGAGAAGGGGCAAAGGGGAGAAATGGGGTTTCAAGGGAGGTTTCTTTTTTAACAGAAAAAAATGTGAGCATGTTTACATGTATTTAAAAGTCCTGAGTTTTGGGGCGCCTGGGTGGCTCAGTCATTAAGCGTCTGCCTTCCACTCAGGTCGTGATCCCAGGGTCCTGGGATCAAGCCCCGCATCGGGCTCCCTGCTCAGTGGGAAGCCTGCTTCTCCCTCTCGCCCTCCCCCTGCTTGTGTTCCCTCTCTCGCTGTCTCTCTCTGTAAAAAAAAAAAAAAAAAGTCCTGAGTTTTAGGAGAGTGTTCCATTTTACAGAAATGAGTCTTGAATTACTGAAAGGAATTTTTTTTCTTCCTAGCAGACCACAATGTCAATAACCCCACCCATGACCTGATAATTTATAAATATCGGGGGAGTTGTCAGGGTTGAGAGAATAGTAGTTTGTCCTTTGAATTAAATATGAAATTGTGTTTATATTTTTGAAGATCTAAATAAGGTACCAACGTATGTTTAAAATTTTTAGTCAGTTGTGGAGTAAATATTTATCAAAAGCTGTCTGACTGGTCACTGACTGCCCTGTCTCTGTAAACACAGCTTTAGACATATGAGAATCTGGCAGATTCGGTGTCAATACAAAAAGTAACACTTAAGCAAAACACAGAATAACCATAAATTGCTTCAATAAACCTAAGAATGTCACAGCTTGAAGATATTTCTTATGTTTTAAGGGTGAGCTTGTACCTAAGAAAGTGGACTACTGAACAGATCTTAGGTGTTTTGTGAGATTTTAATCATGCTTTTATTGTAGAAGTTGAATTTCAAAACCCAGTTTACCTTTCCTTTCCCCAAAATAGTTCAGGTCCAGCCATTACAGACAGAGTAGGACTAGCTCAGGAAATAGCCTTTCTGTGGATTCCCTAGTCCCCTGCTCCCCCCACCCCCCCCCCCCCCCCCCCCAGTTTAAGACCTGAACTTCCACATCAGGAGAATATTGGGTTTGTAAGCAAAGTCATGCTGCACCTGTAAGTGGAAGCGCCACCTGAGTATTTCATAAGGCCTGAGGACCCTGGTAGCGGGCAGAACCCTTTACATACATAACAGTCTCGTCTTTTCTCCCATAGAATCAACTCTCGGGTAAGGAGCAGTTCAAACCCAGCTTTTAGGGGAGTAGGAACAGTGAATCTTAAGGGCTACACAGTAACATTAATTTAAAAAATCAGCATTGAGTTATATTCAACTTTGAGGGACTATCATTTATTCTTTTAAACTCATCTTGTTGTTCTAGCGCATAAAGTCTGGCAGAGACAGCAGTGGGGGCTCCCGCAGCAGAAGAGAGGGGAGTGCCGGCAGTGGTGAGTAGTTCCCGTTTCCTCGAAATATTGGATTTGACAGATGGGCAGTACATGGGCTTCTAGGAACATCTTGAATAATCCAAAAAAAAAAAAAAAAAAGCCCCCTTGTTTGTTTGCTTGCTCTATACACAGTAAAACCTCACTTATTCTAATTAATTTTGTAAGCAGTCGGCTATGTAAATAACTATTAATGTTAGTGGATTTTACTTCTTAAATAACCATACCTGTTTCTGCTAAGTGATTATTAAATAAGTTCATGCTGGGGGCGCCTGGGTGGCTCAGTCATTAAGCGTCTGCTTTCGGCTCGGGTCATGATCCCAGGGTCCTGGGATCAAGCCCCACGTCTGGCTCCCTGCTCTGCGGGAAGCCTGCTTCTCTCTCTCCCACTCCCCCTGCTTGTGTTCCCTCTTTTGCGGTGTCTCTCTGTCAAATAAATAAATAAAATCTTTAAAAAATAATAATAATAAGTTCATGCTGGATAGAAGAACACAGATGTCTATACTAATGCAGTTTTACTGTGTTACATTTTTTAAATTTACATTTTAAGGCAGTACCTTGAAAAGTAAGATGATCTTATAGAATGCTGGCAGTCCTGAGTCTTTACACTTTTCTTGTAGAAATAGTGCAAGTCTTGGAATTAGGATACATGGTTCATGACAGCCTTCTATCTTTGGACTAACCATGTATATGCTGTAGGCTTTAGGTGATTTCTAAATTTGTTTGCATCTCTCAGTTCCTTGACTTTGATTGCTTGTCATGCCATTACTTAATAAGAAGATTGAGTTTTCCTTCCTTCTTTCCTCATCAACAAAATCTGCCTTCTCTGTCTACGTCAGGGGGCAGTGTAAGTTAAACTTCATAGAAATTTGGTGGCTTTAAAGAAACTAATTGGAAAAATAAATGCCAAATTGGGATCTAGAACTACATAAATATTCTCTCATATCCATACTTCGCACTCTCATGCATACGTGATCCAAGTCCGTGCAACTGCCCAACTTCATTCTCCCATCCCTTTGTGATCTAGGAGTCAGGACAAAGACAGATGGGACCCTTAGTTCAGGTAGGTCTTTCATTCATTCACAAACGTTTATTAGATGCATACCAGCTGCCAGATAAATACTGTGCCAAGTGCCAAGGACATGGGGATGAGTAAGACATGGTCCCTGTGCCCAGGGACATTACCATCTAGTTGGAAAGACACACGAGTTTCAGGTGCTGCCGAGACTGCTGCTATGCTGGAGAAGTGCACGTGGGTGTTCTAACTTTCCTGGGGATAGAAACTGCAGCTGGGCCAAAGAGTCTTTCCAGAGTTCTGAGCTCTGCTTTGCCAGATAGGTTCAAGCAGTTACGGTCATCAGTGGCATCTAGTTCTAGCAAGACAATTTGATTCTCTAAGAATCAGTCCACCTTCTCCAGCTGAACCTCACAGTCCTCGCCTGTTTACCCTTAGGTCACAGACGTCGTTACTCAGAGCTTCAGAAATTAGTAGAAGCAGCTTTCAGCTTGAGTCCCAGGGGTGCCAAGGGCATTCTGCCACATCAGGGAGTAACCATTTACTATCTGGTCAGCCCTCCATGGTAATGATGGGTGTTGACGTCTCCATAGTGTCCCCTGACCCTCAGATGTCACCTCAGTTCTGTTACCCTGGCCCCATTCCTGCTTTCATGTGTTCACTTAACCCTCTGGGGTTGGATTTAACTGAGTCTTGGGTCTGAGAGATCTGTCCCAACAGTTCTCATATGCTGGAGAACTACAGGCCTGCAACCTCTTATCCAAAGCCTGTAGGGCCAAGTGTGTTGTGGAATTCAGCATTTTTTGGAGTTTAGAAAAGTATTATAGTGCATTAGCCATATATAATACCCATGGGGAGCATCTCAGTCAAATACAGCTATTACTGATTTGGCAAAATATGTGAATAATACCACTAAGGATAAATGATGGCTAAAAATAGCTTCAGGTCAGTCAGGCTTTATGCCCATGAAGTTTACCTATTGCCACCTGAAAACTTGGCTTTCAGGAGCTTTTGAATTTGAAATTGTAGATGAGGGATCATGGACCTGTATGTACCAAAAATGTCCCTAATGGCCAAGAGGTCAGCACACGAGGCTTTGTGCCTCAGTTAAGAGGAACTTAGGTTCACCAGACCAACTTGCTGCTCCTTGTTCATCCTTACTCTTAGGAAGCAAGCAGTCTGTGATACGAGCTTTTTTGAAATTGAGTGTCCCTTAAGGAGTAATTGTCTTGAATAATCCCTAGGGAAGTATTACATATTTATCAAAATTCTAGGACTGATTCACCATCTTCTAAGTTTTCTATACTTCCCTCTAAAAATCTTAAGTTGAGAGTAACCAACCAGTTCCTCCCAGAAAAACCCCCAACAGCCTCTGTTAAGTTCTCAGAGCCTTCCCTGGATATTCGTAAGCTTGCAAAATGTCACCAGTGTTAACCCCTAAACCTAAGCCTGAGTTACCCAGATATCTGGAATGTTGGAAAATCTGCTTCAGAAACATCAGGGCCAGGGCATTCTCTAAGAACCTTGAATAGGTTGGTGCTGAGCCAGAGCCCAGAGGACAGTGTCCACAGTCCTACCCCAAGAAATTATCCCAGTCAGACTAATGTCTGCCTCTAGAAACATCAGAAAGATCAAGGTGTGCCTCAGAGGCCACTGAGGTGCCAGATCCTTCAACATGGGAAGAGCGAGCGGTTCAGCACCCCTTTTCCCCCCAAGGTGACCTCTCCCTAATACTCCTTCAATCATGCTGTGTCTCAGAACAAAATGAAATGCCTTACCCGGGCCTGGGATGTCTACCATGGTCAGGGTTAGTTCAGTGAAGAAAAGACTCACACTGGAGAAAGGTGAGGCTGCCCCAGGTCTGATACCTGAGTGCAGGGAAGGAGAGGCCTTTCTGTTACAAATTCACCTCCTGGTCCTGGCCTCTTTTTTAATAAATTTTCTTTTCTCTCATCCAGTCCATATCAGCTCAACACAAACAGTTCTAGTGCACACATAAGCTTTATTCTCACAGGAGGGAATTTTGGAGTAGAAATTCTGTGTTATTGAGGCATTTTTACAAGTTGGGTTTCATGTTGCTTGGTTCTTTTGGCACAAGTCTAGAGCATTAAATACTTCCTTTTCAGGGTTCTTGCTTTCTTTTTTTTCCCCCTACCATTTGCCTTTTTGTTCCTTATTTCCTGATCCCTTGAGTTACATGGCACCCCAGACTTCTTTATTTCCTTCCGCAGCCCACGTTGGAAGGCCTCTTTTGGTGACCTTGCTGATTCCATGCTGCCACTTTTTCAAGAATCATATTTTTGGCCTTTTTTTCTCCAGCTCTTGGCACAGGCCACAGTACAGGCTGTCCCAGCTTTGAAGTCTGAATAAACCATGCTGTGGATGCCTCTCTCATTTTCTCTTCCCTTTCACCTCATGGGGCCCTCTCCGAGCACCCTGCGGCACCCTGTGGGCGCCCCCCTCCTCCCCAGCAGTCTCCCTCCCACTCCACTGGTGCCAGGCACTGTGTGCATAGTGGCCACTGACCTCTTTATTAGAGTTAGGACTTGCCAGTACACACCCACATGTGACAGCCCCTGATCTTACCCATCATCCACCTCTACCTGTGAACCTAGAGATGCACATTTATGTCTTTACATGGAAACATTTGGCACTTCTGTCTGGATTAGATCCACGTCAGATAGTGGAAAGGGATGATTCTCTAAATGCATCCAAAAGAGGCCAGCCTTAAGCTGTTAAAATAAATGCAGTGCCTACAACTAGATTTTTAAAGTATTGCCCAGGAGCGAGGACCACTGGGAACTTAAATATCAGATTAGTTTATATAAAATGAAATGCTTGAGGGCCCTTGAAAACTGTCCCTTTTTTTTTTTTGTGGATCAAGCTAGTCCTACTACAGCCTTATTTTTGCTGTTAGTTTGTTTAATAAGCCTCAACTCCTGTCCTCTTCAGTGGTTCTCCAATTTTAGCATGTGGCAGAGTCACCTGGAAGGCTTGTGAAAACAGCCTGCTGAACTCCTAGTCCAGCATTTTTTTTTTTTTTTTTAGATTTTATTTATTTATTTGACAGAGAGAGAGAGCAAGCAAGGTGAGCACAAGCAAGGGTGAGCACAAGAAGAGGAAGAAGGAGGCTCCCTGCTCAGCCTTGATCCCAGGACCCGGAATCATGACCTGAGTCGAAGGCAAACGTTTAACTGACTGAGCCACCCAGGTGCTCCTAGTCCCGCGTTTCTGAACCAGTCTGGGCCACGCCCACGAATTTGCATTTCTGACAAGGCCCCAGCTGATTCTGATGGATCTTAAATGAGATATCACAAGAGTAAATGTGATATAGTGTGTATAGAAAGGTTGCTGCTGCTATTACCACCAAATTTAAATTCACAGTAGCGGCAGTCATCCAGCCTTTGGCCTCATGCCCTAGCTCTGTCACTCCCGAGTGTATTACCCTGGGAGGTGGTGTGAGCTTGAAACTAACTTAAAATTACATGCACAACTCATGGAAGGGGGCTCACTGCAATGCCTGGCACACACTCGATGCTGAGTAACTATTACTATTATTACTTGATACAAACTGCATTAAAAAGCAATAACATTTGGTTTAGAATATTGAATATCCATTCCAGGATTTTCAATACTTTAGTTTGTTTTTGTAGAACTAACTTAAAATGAAGTGAACTTCTTTCAACTCCTTGAAGTAGAAATGCATTGCTCTTTTAAATGCCAAATTTGGGGTTAAGGTTTCATTCAGCTGCTCAGTGCCAAAACATCAAGCAATTCAGAAAAAAGGTAAGTCACACTGAAAGTTTCCACAAGGAGCGCTATATTCGACAAGTTCCAAGTCTCCATAGTCAGCATATGTATGGTCTGCATGGATAAGCCAGGTGAGAGGAGTAATCATATTCCTGCCTAGTGTGTTGGCTTGCATTATAAGACAGGAAATCCGCAGAACACATCTGCTTCTCATGGGTATCTGTCCTCAGGAAACAAGAGTGCCTTCTTGTAACCATCTTACATCTTACATTTTAGCGTGATGGTTGCATTTTGTGACTTGAGTACAAGGTTTCATTTAAAAATTGTTTTTATTTACTCTGTGTGCTACTTAATAGTTTGCTGCATTTTTTAGTTTTTATTATGTCTTGGGTGCGAACTTTTCCTGTGACAGTGTTTCTCTTAGTTTTACACTAAAAATAATTGTATAATGAGAGTAGGGTAATATGACTCAGTGAACAGAAATTAACTTTATGGACAACTTTTTGAGGGACATGTCTTTTATAAAATACATTGTAACCATGTTTTATTTTTAAAATTTGAAGTTTTGTTTTGAGGTTATAGTCCAAGGGTAAATTTTTTTTTACTAGAATACCTTCTCACAGTTTTGTGGACCTCAGTGGTGTCACAGGCAGAGTGATCAATTTGTGCTTAGTGACCACCACCTGCGGACAAAGATCACAGCCCAAGGAGGAGGGATAGCAAGAGCACATGTAAATATACCCAACTTCAAAGAATCACATCAAAAAAATGTAGCTGATCTCTAGGAAAAAAGGGAGTGACTATTACGGGGCAAAAAAAGCCCGGAGAAGCCAGGGGGACTGAGGACTCCCTTCACGAGAACATCACTCCTGTCACATTCAGTTCCAGGGTCAGCGCCCTCCTCACCTCAGAAAGCCGAAGACTGACTGTGCTGAATGCCCTAGTATCTTAAGCATTTGGAGGCTGGTGTGTAACACAAAGGGAACTTTATTAGCAATAAAGATTAGAAGAGAGTTGATAGTACTCACTGTGGCACCAAAGGAGTCTCTGTGTCACAGATTCTGAAGAAATTTCTGTGTCAGTCTGCCTTGCTGGTCTGTCTGCTGATGTGTCACCTGTTTCCTGGTACAGTGTTCTCTAAGCCAGGGGGTCGGCACACACTTTCTGTAAAGAGCCAGGGAGTAGACAGTTGAGGCGCTGGGGCCATACTTGCGGTGTCATGAAGGCGGGCATAGACAACACGTAAGCGAGTGGCTAAGCTGGCCTCTCTGAAGCTTCATCTTTGGACACTGAAATTTGAATGTCCTATAAATGTCATGTGTCACAAAATATTGTTGTTCTTTTGCTTTTTTTCCCAGGCTGTAAAAATGTCTGAACCCTTCTTAGCTCGCTTGATGTTCAAAAACAGGGGATGGGTGGGGCTTGGCTCCCAGACTGTGGTTTGCTGATTCCTGCCCTAGGCGGGCCTCTCAGGAAATACTGCTGGGCGCGGCAGGCGGCCTTCGAAGCGCTGGCTCCCGCCACCTAATCCACGCGCCAGTTTATGCAGTAAGATTCTTTATCACTGACCTTTTCCTTTTAACACTGTCTTAGCTATTTACATCCCGGCCACCTCCAAATAGGTCAGACACATAACAGCAGAGTGTATGAGGTTTTGTGTCTTCAACAGGACACGCTCCTTTCCTCTGGCCCTTAGCTTATTGCCCTGCATTTGAGGTCATTGTAATTAATTCCTCAGTCCTGGTGTTCATTCAGCATCTGTGGACCTCTTTTTCTAAGTCACCATGTCTTACATGATCTTGGGCAGCTTACTTAATCTCTTTGTCACAGATTCCTTGTCAGTCAAATGGGAGTGAAAATAGGACCTACCTAATAGGGTTGTTGAGAGGGAGAGGTGCGTTAATACATAGAAAGCACTTAACACAGTGTCTGACCCAGGCAAGCACCTGATGGGGTGTTTCCTGTTTGACCAAGGAGAACGGGGGGTAGTACCTGAAATTCTGGTGTCCACATCTCTGGATAGTGAGGGTCCATGTTCTTAACTCTCCTGGATGTACGACCTTGGAGTTTGTTATTCTCAAGAGTTGTTCCTACCACCACAGGGTCACATTTATCTACACATGAAGGTATAAATGTCAGGTGTACCTCTCTCCTACTACAGAGTACAGAGTTTATAAAGGGGCTTTTTTTTAAACAAAAATTCTAGAAATTGTATATGCAAATGAGAGTTGTATTTTTAAGTTACCAATTTGGAAAGCTGAATATTTATTCCAGTAATGCTGTTAGTCAAAACATTTGTAAAACTCCTCTTTTGGGATTTCCATCAGAGGCAAATTACAAAAAGCACAGGAAATCCAATCTAAACATTTTACTGATATATGTAATATATGTATTTAAATCTGATGAAATATGTAAAACACATATATATTACATATATCTGTAAAATATATGTACACCTTTTATATATACATGAGCACACACACACACACGTACACATACACACATATTCCATCAGTTCTTTTTTCCTTTCCTGTCTTTCTGTTTATCAATAAATAAGCATTTGTCAAGTTCCTGACCATAGCAGGTATTCAATAAGTACCAATTCCGCTTCAGCTTCTCCTTCTCCCATACATTTATATACCAGGTACTGAATTAAGCATTTAGGATATGCAAAATATAACTCAAAAACTGTAATAAATTGGGGTGCCTGGGTGGCTCAGTCGGTTAAGCGTCCAACTCTTGATCTCAGCTCAGGTCTTGATCTCACAGTCATGAGAGTTCAAGCCCTGCATTAGGCTCCACGCTCAGCCCAAATGAGTTTTTTAAAAATGTAATGAACCAGTTACCTACTTTGCATACATCTTTACTGGTTCCCTCCACAGACTTCTTCAACTGAGTGGTGCCTATTATAGTAGCTATCACAGTTAACTTTTCCAATTTTGATATATCCCTGTTAACTGTTTTGTTGGGTAATAATGCAATTAGATCAATAGGAGTAGGGAGTGAGCGGTGAAGTTAAACTGAGAATGGCAGCCTTAACAATGTAAAAATGAGCTGAAGTTTTCGCAGTAAAACTAGGTCCAAGCAATGGGCCTTGTAAAATTATACGAGGATTATATCATCTGAGCTGATGATGCCATTAATTTCTTAGATGGTAGGAGTTGGGAGGGTACTTTGGATCCATAGCTATGGTACGCTGCCCCTTACCTTTCAAAAGGGGCAGAGGCAAAGGAAGATCAGCTTCCTCACAACAAGAGGATATATCATTTGTAAGTCGGGCTACAAAGTACGTAGACCTAAATTGGACAATAGTTTCATGCTGAAGGTCTCCAAAGTGCTGTCTGATGTTCTTCAGTATTTCTAGATATAAACAAAAATTTATTTATACTTACGGAATGAGAGATCTTCCATGGTGATTGCATCTTTGTAGGTGCCAAAGTGAGTATCATCTTGGAGGAGAGAGACCAGAAATATTTTTTAATGTCTAATGGATAGTGAAATCAGAGTTTATAGCTCACCAAAAGAGAATCCCCCACTTAAAAAGAGATTGAAAAGAGTAAGGGGCACTGTGTTTGTAACATACTCAGAGGAATAGGAAGAATTTTTTAGAAGATTTCATTATGGATAGCACTTTCAAAAAATAAGAAATCAGTTGATAGGCTTCCTAGCCTAGCTTAAGAGAAGGGGGGTGGATGTTGGTGAATTATTGGATATTGGTTAATTGGACCTTGAAAAGTAAAAAAGGCTATTAGATTTTTCAATTAAGTTAGTGTTGGTAACCCTAACACTATCTCAGTACACTGTTGGGCAAAAATCAGATTCCAGTGATTTAAGGAGTGTATGGGATGCAGGAAGGTGGAGAAGAGGATATAAACTGTTTCTAAATAAGTAAAGACTGTCTTCCCTTAGAAAGTGTATTCATTTTTATTTGAAGAGAATGGTGAAAATTTATGTAGTCAGCCTCTTAACTTTTCTTAATTTGTTCCATGAATAGAGCCTATGTTATAAAACTCACTTTCTCACCAAAAAAGGAACTCATATTTTAAAACCTTAACTTTCTAAAATGTTACAAATAGTTTGCCTTCTTAGTAGGGTTACCAACACTAACTTAAAAAAAGTGAGTTGCTTTGTAAAAACATTGGTCAAGGGGCGCCTGGGTGGCTCAGTCGTTACGCGTCTGCCTTCGGCTCAGGTCATGATCCCAGGGTCCTGGGATGGAGCCCCGCATTGGGCTCCCTGCTCTGCGGGGAGCCTGCTTCTCCCTCTCCCACTCCCCCTGCTGTGTTCCCTCTTTCACTGTGTCTCTCTCTGTCAAATAAATAAATAAAATCTTTTAAAAAAAAACAAAACATTGGTCAAGGCAGGATGTAGTCTCTCCTCTAGCAGAAGTATTATGAGATTTTCCCCAAATCTCAAGACTGCAAGCTGCTTTTATAAGACAAGAGGGTCTAGGCTATTCTGGGGATAGGAAAAGGGTCTAAAACATAGGGCTGTGAAAAGAGATTGTGAATTTACTTTGTCTGGATATTTATCATTATTAAGACAGCCATATTCTGTGCTGCTCAACTTGGAGTACCATATGGTAGGAATGTGTATATGAATAAGGCCATACTTACTCATATAAACTTTTCACAACTGTATGGAAAGTGCCACACTTTACATGGATCATTTGCCAAAAAGGCATACTTGTAGAATGGGCAAGGACTGGGTTGGCGATCAGGAAACCTCGGTTTTGCTGATGGCCTTGCCACTAACTAACTGCGAACTCTTGAACAAGTGACCTTATCTCTTTAGGCTTGTTTTCTCATCTGAAAAATAAAGAGGTTAGACTTAACCTTTTTAGTAACATTTATGTGTGTTCCTGCTGACTATGAAATTATTACCTCTATTTCTGACAGTAAGATGGACTGAATGTTCAGGGAAACTCCTCCAGGAATAGCACTTCTAAAAATGGTGAATTGAATATTGGGCAGAGAGGAAGGAAAAAAGAAAACAAGAAAATGAAAAAAATTTTTAAATAAGAAAATTAAAAAAATGTTTTAATGCATGGCTGAGTTGGCAAGAAAAAGGGAAATTCTTTGGAGATTAAAAATGAGTAGAGGGGCACCTGGGTGGCCCAGTCAGTTAAGCGTCTTACTCTTGATCTCAGCTCAGGTCTTGATCTCAGGGTTGTGAGTTCAAGCCCTGCATTGGGCTCCACGCTGGGTGTGGAGCCTACTTAAGAAGAAGAAGAAGAAGAAGAAGAAGAAGAAAATTTAAGGAATTTAAGGAATAAGTGCAGAAGCTGGCATTTGTCCTAGCTAATCCCTGGTGGCCTAGAGCCTAGGTTTATAGGCCATTCATGGGGACCAAGAGATACAGTGGGGGCCCCCAAGAAGTCAGAGGTCAGTTCAAAGAATCCCTTTATAAAGCCAGGACCCTTAGTAGGAAATACTGGTAGTGGGTCAACTAGAAAAGAATCCACCCCACAAAGGATGGGTTTCCACGTTGGTACTATTGGAATGTAAAAAATAGGAAAAGCTCCCTGGAAAATTCCTAACCATAACCCTCAATCACAGAGTTTTGGAGCTAGAATATATATTAACCTGTGTGACCTGAAGGAACCCCACACTGAAAATTTGGCATAAAGTGGAACTGAGTTGGTGGTGCTCCCAGGTACCTAGGAGAAACAAATTTATCCTGAAGGAATATAGTGTAAATAAGCCTCAAATACTTCCTTCAGATAAAGTTACAAAGAACAGGAATGTACAGTTGTAAAAAGTCTGAACACATGAGGAAAGACACTATGAGCAACAACAGAAACTGTAGAATCCAGTTTTCAAAGACTACAGATGTTTTAATTATCAGGTAAAAATATATTTTAAAAGAATATAGAGGGTTGCCTGGGTGGCTCAGTCTGTTAAGCGTCTGCCTTCGGCTCAGGTCATGATCCCAGGGTCCTGGGATCAAGTCCCAAATCAGGCTCCTTGCTCGGCAGAGAGCCTGCTTCTTCCTCTGCCTGCTGCTCTTCCTGCTTGGCTCGTTCTCTTTCTCTGACAAATAAATAAAAAAATCTTTAAAAAAAGTAAGAATATAGGTATCTCTTGTTATCTGAATTCAAGAACTGAATAGATTGAGATAATTTTTTTTATAATGCGGTTATCCTCTGATACCTGAGCTCTTAAACACTGCTGTCTAAAATTTAAGAATCAGCACAGAATCCCTCACTATCCAAATTCTCACTATAAAAACCCAGGAATCATCAAGATAGTGGGTATTTTAAGTATGACAAAAGGATAAGAGAATATAAAAGTTATTAGGCAGATTGAAAACCAAATACAACTTCCAAAAATGAAAAATATAATTGAAATTAGAAACTCACCTATTAGAAAATTTATGGTTTAAACCAGGGGTTGGAAAACTACAGTTTACAGATCACATCTGGCTTGAGCTACCACCTGTTTTTGTCAGTAGAGTTTTCCTGGAGCACAGCCGTGCTCAATCTGCCTTCATGCTGCAACAGAAACCATATGGCACACAAAACCTAAAATATTTACTCTCTGGCCCTTTATAGAAAAAGTTTGCTGGCCCTAAATAGCAGATTAGATCAGATGAGAGAGAGAGAGAATGCATGACCTGGAAGATAGAGCTGAAGAAGTTACCCAGAATGAAGGACAGAGGGTTATGGTGACGGAAAATAGGAGAGATTGAGGGACATGAAGGATGTAGTGAAAAAGGTCTAGCCTACATACAATTGGGTTAGAAAGACAGAATGAGGAAAAGGAAATAAATAATGGCCAAGAATTTTCGAGAATTAATGAGATCCTCAGATTATTAAAGTTAAATAACTCTCAAATGGGGTGAATGATACATATATCATAGCCAAGTTACAATATATGAAAGGCAGAAAAACTCTTGCTGATTTCTCAAAGTCTAAAAAGAAAACCAGAAATACTGGAACATCTTCAATGTGTGCAGACAAAGTAACTATCAACTTGGAATTGTATGCCATTGAGTCTATATTTCAAGAATGAACACAATATAAAGTCATTTTAGAGCATTTTAAACCAACAGGTTCTCATTAAAAGAAATTGCAAAGAGGGCACTTCAGGCTGAGGGGGAAAAAGCCAGAGGTACAAAAAAGAAAAGAAGCAAATACGGTGGCAAATAGGTTATTAAATCTAAGTATATGTTGAATATTTAAAATAATGGCAATACTCTATGTTGTAGAATTTTTAAAAATCAAGATAAAACTAGATTCCTAGATTGCAGTAACATTTAAGGCAGGGATGTAAGTTGTAATAGAATAAAGCATTCAAAGATCTTCACTTTGGGAAGAAGGTAGATACTGATTAATTTTAGACTCAAACGTACATATTAAAATGCCTAAAATATCTAGTAAATATAAAAATAATTCAAATGGGATATATAACTTCCAAACTAGTAGAGGGTAAATATTCAAATGAACAGGTAAAACAGATGTTATATGTGACTCCAGAAAGGTGGACATCAAAGTTTTTCTTTTGAACATATGTAGCAATGGAACAAAATATAGTGTCTGGAAATAGACCCAAACATACATAGTCAGTTAACCTTTAACAAAAGTGCAAAATGCAATTTTATGGAAAGAGGATAGTCTTTTCAACAAGCAGTGCTAGAATAATTGGAAATTCACATGTAAAAAAATTAACATTGATCTACACCTTGCACCACAAAAATTAACTCAAAATGGAAAATTAAAGAGGGCACGTGTTTTAATGAGCACTGGGTATAAGACTGATGAATCACTGAACTCTACTTCTGAAACTAATAATACACTACATGTCAATTAATTGGAAAAACCCAAAATGGATCATATTCCTGAATATAAAACTGAAAACTATAAACTTGCAGAAGAAGACACAGGAGAAAATCTTTGTGACTTTGGGTTAGTCAGATTTCTTAGCTATGACATTAAAAGCATGTGATCCATAAAATTTTTTAAAAATGGATAAATTGAACTTCATCAAAATTAACTTTTACTTCTCAAAAGACACTGCTATAAAAGTGAAAAGGGAAGCCAAAATAGGAGAAAATACTTGCAAAACACATATCTGACAAAGGACTTTTATCTAGATTATGAAAAGAGCTCTTACAACTCAATAGTAAGTAGAAAAACAGCCCAATTGTTTGTTGTATTTTTTTTTAATCAGGAAAATATTTGAACGAGCACTTCATAAGGAAAGGTATATGCATGAGCACATATCTGATAAAGGTTAATATCCAAAATATGTAAAGAATGCCTACAACTCCATAACAAAAAAATAGATTTTCAAATAGGCAGAGGAACAACTGAATAGACATTTTTCCAAAGGATGCATACAGATGGTTAACAGGAAGAGATGTTAACATCACTAATCATCAGGGAAATGCAAGTTAAAATCACAGTGACATATCACCTCACACCTGTTAGAATTACTGTCATCTAAATGACAAGAGATAACAAGTATTGGCACGGATGTGGAAAAAAGGAAATCCTTGTGCACTGTTGATGGGAATATAAATTGGTGCAGCTACCATGGAAAGCAGTATGGAAGCTCTTCAAAATATTAAAAATAGAACTATCATATGATCCAACAATCCCACTTCTGGGTTTATATCCAGAGGAAATGAAAACAGGATATTAAAGAGATATCTGCACTCCCTTGTTCATTGCGGCATTATTCACAATAGCCAAGACACCTAAGTGTCTGTCAACAGATGAAAAGATAAAAGAAGATGTGTATATTTGCAATAATTAATCAGCCATGAGAAATAAGGAAATCCTGCCATTTGCAATAACGTGAATGGACCTTGAGGGCATTATGCTAAATGAGATAAGTCCAACAGAAAAAGACAAATACTGTCTGATATTACTTACGTATGGAAATAAAAAAGCCAAACTTGTAGGAACAGAGAGTAGAATCATTGTTACCATGGTTACCGGGGGTGAAGTTAGAAGGTAAACAAGTTCTGGAGATCCAGTGTACAGCATTGTGATTATAGTTAACAATACTGTGTAATAGTTAATACTGTATTATATACTTGAAAGTTGCTAAGAACTTAAATGTTCTCATAGCAAAAAAGAAAAAAAGTACAACTTAAATGTTCTCATCACAAAAAAGAAAAAGTGATTATGTGACATGATGGAGGTGTTAACTAGTGCTATGGTAGTAATCATATTTTAATATACATGTGTATTAAATCATCACATTGTACACCATAAACTTACATAATGCTATATATCAGTTACATCTCAGTAAAGGTGGGGTAGGGGGAGTAATTCTCCAAAATCTATTAATGTTGGTATCTCCCCTGCCATTACCCCCACGGCCCACAAACATACACTCATTCTCTGTATTGCTATAGATTTACTGTTATTCACAGGGATTTAGGAAAGGTAAACATGTGTCCTCAACGTTCTTGGAAAAATACACCATATACGAATAGCTAACAGACACATGAAAAAATGTTCAACATCATTAGACATCAGGGAAATTCAAATCAAAACCACACTGAGATACCACCTTACACCAGTTAGAATGGCAAAAATTAACAAGGCAGGAAACAACAAATGATGGAGAGGATGCGGAGAAAGGGGAACTGTTGGTGGGAATGCAAGTTGGTACAGCCACTTTGGAAAACAGTATGGAGATGCTTCAAAAAGTTAAAAATAGAGCTATCCAATGACCCAGCAATTGCACTACTGGGTATTTACCCCAAAGATACAAATGTAGTGAAAAGAAGGGGCACATGCACCCCAATGTTCATAGCAATGTCCACAATAGTCAAACTGTGGAAAGAGCCAAGAGGCCCTTCAATAGATGTATGATATGGTCCATATATACAATGGAATATTACTCAGCCATCAGAAAGGATGAATACCCACCATTTGCATTGACATGGATGGAACTAGAGGGGATTATGCTAAGTGAAATAAGTCAAGCAGAGAAAGTCAATTTTATTATATAGTTTCACTTATATGTGGAACATAAGGAATAGCATGGAGGACATTAGGAAAATGAAGGAGGGGAAATCAGAGAGGGAGATGAATATGAGAGACTATGGACTCTGGGAAACAAACTGAAGGTCCCGGGGTGGGGGCGAAGTGGATGGGTTAGCCCAGTGATGGGTATTAAGGAGGGCATGTAGTGCATGGAGCACTGGGTGTTATACGCAAACAGTGAATCATGGAACACTACATCAAAAACTAAAGAAGTACTGTATGGTGACTAACAACATTATAAAAAAAAGAGAAAGAAAAAAATTAAAAAAAATAATATGAGGCAGGTTTTTTTTTGTTTTTTGGGGTTTTTTTTAAAGATTTTATTTATTTGAGAGAGAGAGTGAGAGACAGCACAAGAGGGAAGAGGGTCAGAGGGAGAAGCAGACCCCCTGCTGAGCAGGGAGCCCGATGCGGGACTCGATCCCGGGACTCCAGGATCATGACCTGAGCCGAAGGCAGTCGCTTAACCAACTGAGCCACCCAGGCGCCCAATATAAGGCAGTTTTAAGCATGATTTTAAAATACAACATACGCAAATATGGCCATACTTGACATATTTACTCTGGTGCAAAAAAAAAAAAAAAAAAAAATGTCCTTTCTGCTTTAACCCCTGGAATTATGGGATGATGGTTTTCCATCTTCTGAGTCTTTTTGCAAAAAAGGTATTTAATGACCTTCCAAATGAGAAATTTTAAAGTCTTTTTTTTAAAATACAGAAGGGAAATATGGTTTCTTTTCTGTGGGAAAACTTTTTAAAGAGTTCTTATTTTCTTATCAAAGAGAATTAAATGATTAAAAGAATTTGAGAGACATCTGGAAGGTATGCTCAACCTGGAAATGTCTTCTTTCTCAATGCCTGAAAGTTCTCCCTTAATGATGCATTATTTGCAATTCAGCAGTCTCTGTCCAGGCCCCCTTTTTATAAAATGCAAAAAGCAGAGCCAAGATTGAAATCAAATTTCATTTGCTACAATGGTCTTGCAACTTTCCCCCAACAACAATCTGCTTTCCTTGGAGAATAATCACTAACAAAGTACAGTTGACCCTTGAAAAACATGGGGGTTAGGGGTTCCAATGGCCTTGCACACTAAAAAATCCATGTATAACTTTTGACCCCTCCAAACTTGACTACTAATAGCCTCCTGTTGATCAGAAGCCTTACTAATAACATAAACCATCAATTAACACATATTTTGTATGTCGTATAAATTATATGCTGTACTTAAAATAGAGTAAATATAGTAAATACAATAAATATTTACAATAAAGTAAGCTAAAGAAAATGTTAAGAAATTATCATATGGGGGCGCCTGGGTGGCTCAGTCGTTAAGCATCTGCCTTCAGCTCAGGTCATGATCCCAGGGTCCTGGGATCGAGCCCTGCATCGGGCTCCCTGTTCAGCGGGGAGCCTGCTTCTTCCTCTCCCACTCCCCCTGCTTGTGTTCCCTCTCTCGCTGTGTCTCTCTCTGTCCAATAAATAAATAAAATCTTTAAAAAAAAATTATCATATGGTTTCACTCATATGTGGAACATAAGGAATAGTGCAGAGGACCACAGGGAAAGGAAGGGAAAACAATGGGAAGAAATCAGAGAGGGAGACAAACCATGAAAGACTCTGGACTCTGGGAAACAAACTGAGGGTTTCAGAGGGGAGGGGGTTGCGGGGATAGGGTAACAGGGTGATGGGTATTAAGGAGGGCATGTGTGGTGATGGGCACTGGGTGTTATATGCAACTAATGAATTGTTGAACACTACATCAAAAATTAACGATGTATTATACATCAGCTAATTGAACATAATAAAAAAATAAACTGTTAAGTCATCAAAAAATTTTAATAAAGAAATATACAAATGAGGGGCGCCTGGGTGGCTCAGTCGGTTAAACATCTGCCTTCAGCTTGGGTTATGATCCCGGGGTCCTGGGATCGAACCCCACATCGGGCTCCCTGCTCGGCGGGGAGCCTGCTTCTCCCTCTCCCACTCCCCCTACTTGTGTTCCCTCTCTCGCTGTGTCTCTCTCTGTCAAATAAATAAAATCTTAAAAAAAAAAAAAGTATACAAATGAAAATTAAGCACATGAAAATACAGTCACTCACTAGTCATTGGGGAAATGCAAGTTAAAGCCACAATCAGATACCCAGTAGAAGGACTACAAAAGACTGACCATACCAAGTGATGGTGAGGATGTGGAGCAATTGTTACTCTCATTCACTGTTGATGGGAATGTAAAATGGTACAACTCTTTTAAAAAGGAGTTTGACAGTTTGTTTTAAAGTTAGACATATACTTACCGTACAACCTAACTATTCTACTCCTAGGAGTTTACTCAAGAGAAATGAAAGTATGTGTCCACACAAAGATTTGTACAAATATATTCATAATAGCTTTATTTCAAATACCCCCAAACTGGAAACTACACAAAAGTCATCAACAAGGGAATAGATAAATTGTGGCATATCCATATAACTACTCAGCAATTAAATGGAAGGACCCCAGCAACAACATAGCTGAATCTCTGCTGAGTGAAAGAAGCCAGGTTTTTTAAAAAGAGCAGCCATCAGAAAGGATGAATACCCAGCTTTTACATCAACATGGATGGGACTGGAGGAGAGTATGCTAAGTGAAATAAGTCAAGCAGAGAAAGTCAATTATATGGTTTCGCTTATTTGTGGAACATGAAGAATAGAATGGAGGACAGTAGGAGAAGGAAGGGAAAAATGAAGGGGGGGAAATCGGAGGGGGAGACGAACCATGAGAGACTATGGACTCTGAGAAACTGAGGGTTCTAGAGGGGAGAGGGGTGGGGGGATGGGTTAGCCCAGTGATGGGTATTAAGGAGGGCACATAATGCATGGAGCACTGGGTGCTATGCGAAAACAATGAATCATGGATCACTACATCAAAAACTAATGTATTGTATGGTGACTAACATAACATAATAAAATTAAATTAAAAAAAAAAAGCACATACTAATATATAGTGATGGGAAAACATCAGTAGTTACCTGAAGATTGGGGTGGATGAATGGGGCGGAGGGTGGGAATGAGGAATTTCAAAGGGGCAAGAGGAAACTTTGAAGGGTGATAGATTTGATCATAATCCTGATTATAGTGCTGATTTTATGAGACCCCTCAATCTACACATTAAGTATGTGCTGTTTTTTTTATGTCGATTATAACTCCATATAACTGGGGCAGGGGCGGGGGTGATATTCTCCCTTGTGCTTCACAGTTAATAGAAGAGGTTTTTGTGTGAGAAACGAGGATTGAATCTATTCCTTTGCTAGGGCTGTAAAGCATCACATTGCTCTCTCCAATGAACTCTCTTAACTTCAAAGAGATAATGAAGTTTCCTAGAATACTACCAAAAATGAATACTGTCTACTACAGAAAATGTAGACTTCCAGACAAAAATAAAGGAAAAATCGAAAATTACCCAGATCATACTGCTGCAAAATGTTTTACCATGTTTCCTTTATTTACCATCATATTATGTGCATTTTCCTTCGTCACCAAATATGGTTATGCCAAATGTAAAGATGTGCAAAATTTTGCCTTTTTTAAAAAAAACCATGGTCAAAACCAAAAAACTTACCATCTTAATTAACATTTTTAAGTGTACGGTATTAACTATGTGCATGTTGGTGTTCATCTTGCAAACCTGAAACTCTATACCCAGTGAACAACTACTGCCCTTTTCCCCCTCCCCTTTCCCCACCACTGGCAACCACCATTCTACTCTGTTTCTTGCAAAACTAAAACTGTACCATTAAACAACAATCCTCCTCCCCTATCCCCTGGCAACCACCTTCTACTTTCTGTCTCTATGAATATGGCTACTTTACGTATCTCGTGTCAGTGAAATCATGCAGTATTTGGGTTTTTTGTGACTGGCTTATATTTTACTTAGTGTAATGTCCTCAAGGTTCATCCATGATGTAGCATATGACAGGATTTTCTTCCTTTTTAAGGGTGAATAAAAATAATATTCTATTGTATGTATATATCTCATTTTCTTTATCCATTCATCTATTAATGGACATTTAGATTGCTTCCATCTCTTGGCTATTTTAAGTATTGCTGCTATGAACAGGAGGTGTGCAGATATCTCTTCAAGATCCTTTTGAATATGTACCCAGAAGCAGAATTGCTGGATCATATGACAATTCTATTTTTAATATTTTGAGAAACCTTCATACTATTGTACATAGCACTGCACCATTTACATTTCCACCAACAGTGTACAGAGGGGTTCCACTTTCTCCACGTACTTGCCAACACTTGTTATTTTCTGTTATTTGTATTGGCCACCTAATGGGTGTGAGGTGATATTTCACTGTGGTTTTGATTTTCATTTCCCTGATGATTAGTGATGTTGAGCATCTTTTCCTGTACTTGTTGGCCATTTGAATATCTTCTTTAGAGAAATGTTTATGCAAATCCTTTGCCCAATTTTTTAATTGGATTGTTTGTGTTTTTGTTGTTGAGTTGTAGGATTTTTTTATTTTTTTATTTATTTTTTATTTATTTTTTCTTCAAAGATTTTATTTATTTGAGAGAGAGAGAATGAGAGACAGAGAGCATGAGAGGGAGGAGGGTCAGAGGGAGAAGCAGACTCCCTGCTGAGCAGGGAGCCCGATGCGGGACTTGATCCAGGGACTCCAGGATCATGACCTGAGCCAAAGGCAGTCGCCTAACCAACTGAGCCACCCAGGCGCCCTGAGTTGTAGGATTTTTTAATAGAGTGTGGATATTAACTTCTTATCAAATATATGGTTTGCAAATATTTTTTCTCATTACTCGGGTTGTCTTTCACCCTGTTGATTGTTGCTTTGCTGCATAGTTTTTAAAGTTTAATGTAATCCCATTTGTCTTTTCTTCTTTTTGTTGCCTCTGCTTTTAGTGTCATACCCAAGAAATCATGCCAAATCCAATACCATGAAGGTTTTCCCCTATGTTTTCTTCTAGGAGTTTCATAGTTTCAGGTCTCACATTTGGATCTTTAATTCATTTTGAATTAATGTTTTTATATTGGGTGAAATAAGGGTCCAACTCATTATCATGTATGTGGATATCCACTTTTACCAGCACTGTTCAAGATCCTTTCTCCATTGTGTAGCTTTGGCACTCTTGTTGAAGATCAATTGACCATATACATTAGGCTTTATTTTGTGGCTGTTTATTCTGCCCCATTGGTCTGATGTCTGTCTTTATACCAGTGCCATACTGTTTTGATCACTGTAGCTTTGTAGTTTTGAAATAAGAAAATGTGAGGCCTCAACCGACAGAATGGGAGAAGATATTTGCAAATGACACTACAGATAAAGGGTTGATATCCAATTTCTTTTTTTTTTTTTTTAAAGATTTTATTTATTTATTCATGAGAGACACAGAGAGAGAGAGGCAGAGGGAGAAGCAGGCTCCCAAGGAGCAGAGAGCCTGATGCAGGACTTGATCCCAGGACCCTGGGATCATGACCTGAGCCGAAGGCAGACGCTTAACCATCTGAGCCACCCAGGTGCCCGGTATCCAATTTCTATAAAGAACTTCTCAAACTCAACACCCAAAAAACAAATAATCAAGTCGAAAAGTGGGCAGAAGATATGAAAAGACACTTCTCTGAAGAAGATATACAAATGGCTAACAGACACATGAAAAAATGTTCATCATCATTAGCCATCAGGGAAATCCAAATCAAAACCACACTGAGATACCACCTTACACCAGTTAGAATGGCAAAAATGGACAGGGAAAGAAACAACAAATGTTGGAGAGGTTGTGGAGAAAGGGGAACCCTCTTACACTGTTGGTGGGAATGCAAGTTGGCACAGCCACTTTGGAAAACAGTGTGGAGGTTCCTCAAAAATTTAAAAATAGAGCTACCCAATACCCAGCAATTGCACTCCTGGTATTTACCCCAAAGACACATGTAGTGAAAAGAAGGGCCATATGCACCCCAGTGTTCATAGCAGCAATGTCCGCAGTAGCCATACTGTGGAAAGAGCCGAGATGCCCTTCAGCAGATGAATGGATAAAGAAGATGTCCATATATACAATGGAATATTACTCAGCCATCAGAAAGGATGACTACCCAACTTTTAACTGGAGGAGATTATGCTAAGTGAAATAAGTCAAGCAGAGAAAGTCAATTATCATGTGGTTTCACTTATTTGTGGAACATAAGGAATAACATGGAGGACATTAGGAGAAGGAAGGGAAAAATGGGGGGGGTGGGGAATTGGAGAGATGAACCATGAGAGACTATGGACTCTGAGAAACAAACAGGGTTTTAGAGGGGAGGGGGGATTGGTTAGCCCAGTGATGGGTATTAAGGAGGGCACGTACTGCATGGAGCACTGGGTGTTATACAAAAACAATGGATCGTGGATCACCACATCAAAAACCAATGATGTATTGTATGGTGACTAACATAACATAATAAAATAAATAAATAAGTAAATAACATAAAAAAAATATGAGGCCTCCAGCTTTATTTTTCTTTCTCAACATTGTCTAGGCTATTCAGAGTCCTTTGAAATTCCATATAAATTTTAGAATGTTTTTTCTAATTCTGAAAACATGTCATTGGAATTTTTATAAGGATTGCATTGAATCTATAGATTTCTTTGGGTAGTAGGGATATTTTAATAATATTAAGCTTTCCAGCCTATGAGCACAGGTTGTCTTTCTACCATCTGTGTCTTCGCTAATGTCTTTCAGCAGTGTCTTGTAGTTTTCAGTGTATATCTCTTTCACCTCCTTGGTTACATATATTCCTAAATATCTTATTATTTTTGATGATGTCATAAATGGAATTGCTTTCTTAATTTTTAATTTCTTTTTCAGATTGTTCATTGTTAGTGTATAGAAATACAGTTGATTTTTGTGTTAATTTTGATTCTGCCATTTTTCTGAAGATGATGTAACAGTTTTTGGGTGGAGTCTGGGGTTTTCTATGTGTAATAAGATCATGTCATTTATGAACAGACATAATTTAGCTTCTGCCCTTTGTATTTGAATGCCTTTTATTCCTTTTTCTTGATAACTGCCCTGGCTAGAAATTCCAGTACTAGGTAGAATAAAAGTGGTGAGCGTGACCATCCTTGCCTTGTTCCTGATCTTGGAGGGAAAGCTTTCAGTCTTTTACCATTTAGTATTATGTTCATTGTGGGCTTTTCATATATGGCCTTTATTATGTTGAGATCATTTCTTTCTAATTCTAATTTGGTTAATGTTTCATCTTGAAAGAATGTTGAGTTTTGCCAAATGCTTTTTCTGCATCATTGAAATGATCATATGGTTTTTGCTCCTTCATTCTATTAATGTGATGTATTATACTGACTGGTTTTCATATGTTGAACCATCCTTGCATTCCAAGAATAAATTCCACTTGGTCCATGTGATGTATGATTCTTTTAATATGTTGTTAAGTTAAATTTGCTAGCATTTTGTTGAGGATTTTTGCGTTAATAGTCATCAGGGATATTGATCTATAGTTTTTTTTATAGTATCTTTGTATGATTTTGGTATCAGTGTAATGCTTTCCTCATAGAATGAGTTTGGAAGTATTCCCTCCTCTTCAGTTTTTTTGGAAGTTTGAGAAGTATTGGTGTTATTTCTTCTTTAAATATTTGGTAGAAGGACGCCTGGGTGGCTCAGTCAGTTAAGCATCTGCTTTTGGCTCAGATCATGATCCCAGGGTCCTGGGATAGAGCCCCACATCAGACTTCTAGCTTAGCGGGGAGTCTGCTTCTCCTTCTGCCTGCCGCTCCCCCCCCCCACACACACACACACGCTTGTGCCCACTCAGTCCATCTCTCTCTCTCTCTGACAAACAAACAAATAAAATCTTTTTTAAAAAAATAAATATTTGGTAGAATTCTCCAGTAAAGCCATCTGGTCCAAGGTTTTCCTTTGTTGGGAGGTATTTGATTACTGATTAAATCTCTTGTTAGTTATTGCTCTATTCACATTTTTTATTTCTTCATGATTCAGTCAGTACATTTTATGTTTCTAGAAACTTATTTCTTCTATGTTACCCAGTTTTTTCACATAAAATTGTTCATAGTAGTCTCCTACGATCCTTTTTATTTCTGTGGCATCAGTTGTAATGTCTCCTTTCATTTCTGATTTGATGATTTGTCTTCATTTCTTCACTTATTTGTCTTTTTTCTTTTTCTCATTCTAGCTAAGGATTTGTCAATTTTCTTGAACTTTTCAAAAAACGAACTCCGAGTCTTGTTTATTTTTTCTATGATTTTTATCTGCTATATTGTGTTTATCTCTGTTCACATATTTACAATTTCCTTCGTTCTGATAAATCAAGTTTAGTTTGTTCTTCTCTTTTTAATTCCTTGAGGTGTTTATTTAGGTTATTAATTTGAGATATTTCTCCTTTTTTATGTATTTATAACTACACTGCTCTTAGCACTGCTTTTGCCACATCCAGTAAGTTCTGGTATGTTTTGTTTTCATTTTCATTTGCTTCAAGACACTTTTAAATTTCCCTTATGATTTCTTCTTTGGCTCATTGACTGTTCAAGAGTGTGACTGATATGATTTCAGTCTTCTTAAATTTGTTAAGACTTGCTTTATGGCTAACCTGTGATTTATCCTGGAGAATTAATTGTTCCATGTGCACTTGGAACATTTATTCTGCTGTTGTTGGATGATGTGTTCTGTAAATATCTATTCAGTCTAATTGATCTAAAATGTTGTTCAAGTCCTCTTGTTTCCTTTTGATCTTCTGGCTGGTTGAGCTATTACAGAAAGTGAGATATTGAAATATCTTACTATTACTGTGTTACTATCTTTTCTTCTTTCAGTTCTGTCAATATTTGCTTCATATATTGGGTGGTCTGCTGTTAAGGTGCATATATAATTGTTATATCTTCCTGGTGAATTGGCCCTTTGATCATTATATAATGTCTCTCTTTGTCTCTGTGACAGTTTTTGATTTAAAGTCTATTTTGTTTGAAGTAAGTACAGGCATTCCTGTTCTCTTTCTGTTACCAATTACATGGAATATCTTTTTTCATCATTTCACGTTCAGGCTATGTATGTCATTATATTTAAAGTTAGTCTCCTATAGGTTAGCATATAGCGGATTTTTTTTTTTTAACCCGTCGGCCACTCTAGGTCTTTCTATTGGGGAGTTTAATCCATTCATATTTAAAATAATTACAGATAGGGAAGTATTTACCATTGCCATTATGTTAATTTTTTGTATGCCTTTAGTAATTTTGTCCTCTTCCTCTCTTGCTGCCTTCTTTTGTGTGTCATTGTTTTTTTCATTTGTTTGTTTTTATTTTTTTGTAGCAGCATACTTTGAATCCTTTCTCATTTTCTTCTGTGCATCTTCAGTAGGTATTTTCTTTGTGGTTACCATGGGAATTACATAAAAGATCCTATAGTTAAAACAATCTATTTTAAACTAATAACAACTTAAATCACGTACAAAAACTTAACTCCATTGCCCCAACACTATGTTCTCAATGTTAGAAATTACATCTTTTTATCATTTGTATTCATTAACATCATTTTATAGTTATAGTTATTTTTATGCTTTTATCGTTTATATTCTATACTTGAATTAAAAGTGATTTATGTACTACCATGACAGTATTACTGGATTCTGTGTTTATCTCTATATTTACCTTTACAGAGAGCTTTATATTTTCATATGATTTTTCTCTTACAGTCTAGTGTCCCTTTTGTTTCAACTTGAAGGATTCTGTTTAGCAATTCATGCAGGGCAGGTCTAGTGGTGATAAACTCCCCCAGCTTTTGTTTTATCCAGGAAAGTCTACTTCTCCATCCTTTTTGAAGGACAGTTTTGCCAAATACAGTATTCTTGGTTGGCATAGTTTTCTTCCAGCACTTTGAAGATATCATCCCGCTCTCTTGTAGCCTGTAATGTGAAAGCTCATCATTGTCTGCTAGCTCCCTTGTTTATGATGAGTTAGCTTTTCTCTTGCTCATTTTTAAGATTCTTTGTCTTTGAATTTTCAGTTTGATTATAATGTGTCTCAGTGTGCACCTTTTTAGGTCCATCCTATTTGGAGTTCCTTGAGTTCTTGAATTTGGATATTCATTTCCTTTCTCATATATGGGAAGTTTTCATCCATTATTTCTTCCAATAGTCTCTCTGCCCCATTTTTTCTCTCTTCTCTTTCTGGGATTCCCGTAATATGTATATTGATATGTTTAGTCCCCAAATCTGAATTATATCCCATAATTCTCTTAGGCTTTCTTTACTTTTCTTCATTCTGTTTTCTTTTTGTTTTTCTGATATAGTAATTTCAAATGACCTATCTCTGAGTTCACAGATCCTTTATTCTGCCTGATCACGTCTGTTTTCGAACCCTTATGGTGAATTTTTCAATCCAGTTATTGTATTCTTCAGCCTCAGAATTTCTGTTTGGCCCTTTTTTAGTTTCTATCTCCGTTGATAGTTTACTTTCATTCATGCTTCATTTTCCTGATTTTATTTATTGTCTATGTTCTCTTATAGCACATTGAGCTTGTTTAAGACAATTATTTTGAATTTTTTGTCAGGTAATCAATAGGTCTCCATTTCCTGAGGGTCAATTTCTGAAGATTTGTTTTCTTTGTCTCTTGGCCATGTTTTCATGTTTCTTGTGATTTCTTCATTTGAAAAAAGCCACTTTTCTCTGGTTTTGGGGGGCTGGCTTTGTACAGGGGAAACTGTCACAAGTCAGCCCCACTAGAGACTATGGGAGTTTCTCAGAGTTTTTATGATATGCACTTTCTCTCAGCTTCTATATGTAATTTCCCAATTAGAGAGGTTTCAAGATTTGTAATCTCTTGCTTCCTCTGGTGTCTGTGGTGCTTCAGGATCTCTAGCACTGCAGTAAGCTACTGAGTCCTCTTTTGCTCTCGGCAGCCCCCATGCATCCCAGATGTGCCAATTCCCCATTAGTGCTGTGAGTCAGGTGAGACCAGGCCCTTGGGAATCCCCACCACCAACACCACCAAAAGCTGGACTATTGGATGTACATCCCACTGGAATCATTCCTTGCTCAGGAAGAAGCCAGGCGCTGGATACTTCCCTTGATCACAGCAAGCTGTGCTAGCTTCTGTGTGCAGTGCAGGAAGGTACTCTGGCACTGCAGCAAACCCCCAACCAGAGTGTGTTGGTTCTTCATCAGCACTCCAAGTCAGGCAAAACAAACCAGTCTCTCAGGCAGTTCCCTGAAAAACCAAAATGTTGGATGTATGTTCCACTCTTCTTTTTCCTTCCCAAGGGAGAATCTGCATTGGCTTTTTCTCCCAATCGTGAGTTATGCTGGCTTGTGATAGGGGCTGACACAGTTGAAATCAAGTGGCTTTTCTTACCCATTTCAGTGCAATTGTTCTTGGATTTGAGTTTATCTGGGGTACTTGCAACTTCCTAACTGGTTTCTGGAGTTCTGATAAAGGTTTTTTGGACTGTATATTGTCAAATTGGTATCTTTGTGAGGAAAAACGTTCTAGGGCTTTCTATTCTGCTATCTTGGTGACCACAAAATTAAGTGTTGATATATACTACCACATTAATCTCAAAGTTTGTTCATTTCACTTACCTGATATTTTTAAAATCTTGGACATTTTATTTTATTTTACTTTTTAAGATTTTTTTATTTATTGAGAGTGCAAGAGAGCGAGAAAGAGAGTGAGCGAGGTGAGGAGCAGAGGGAGAAGCAGTCTCTCTGCTGAGCAGGGAGCCCAACATGGAGCTCGATCCCAGGACTCCAGGATCACAACCTGAGCCGAAGGCAGCCACTCAACCGACTGAGCCACCCAGGCGTCCCAAATCTTGGCCATTTTAATAGGCAGTGTTGAATCTTACATTTTGAATTACGTGAAGGTTTAAATTATGTAATACTTGATACCTACAAGAGAATCAATGTAGCACTCTTAAGTTACAAAGCATATAAAATTAATGAAGCCATCAAACATTAGAACCAGAACATTACTGCTATGCCTACCTATGTGCTTTTTTCCACTCCATCTCCTGCCTTTCCCACAGGTAACCACTGAGATTTTTTTTTTTATGTTTATATGCAGGTTTATATCTTTTTAGTTTCTCGCCTTTTCACATACAATTTTATCATGTATGCAAACTTTTTAATTTTGCTTGTTTTTAAGCTTTCTAAAAATGGTATCACTCAGTATGTCGTGTTCTGACTTGATTTTTTTCACTTTAAATATACAAAGTTTAAATATTTTTATATATTTATTGACCAGTTGTACTGTTTACTTTGGGAATTGTCTATATACATTGTCCATTTCATAGGGGTATTCTTTATTTTCTGGTATACGTAAGTTTCAAGAATCCGTATTACTCTAAATTCTATGATTCTAAGATATTTCTCTTATAAAAGTGTCATTTGTAAGTTTTAGTGTTAATTGATTGATAATTCAGATAAATTGATCTCCAGATTCTTGTTTTTGGAAGCTACTTGATATTTTAACTTTTCTCTAGGAAATAGTAATTGTTTTTTTTTTTTTTTTGCTATAATGAAATGAATATAATAACTTGTTTCATTATTTAGGCATAAAACTCACCCAGACTTACAAATGCTTATTCTCAGAGTTTTTATTTACACCTGCCCATGTATGGCAGTGTTATTCCATGAAAGTTGATTGAAAATGATGAAATGAAGATATTCACAATATACCCTCACTGGTGTTTATAATAGAAAATGTTTAAAAACTATATTCATGGCTTTTCAATTGGACATTTGAAGTTTTTCTTCTTTTTTTTCTTTAAAGATTTTATTTATTCATTTGAGACACAGAGATACAGAGAGAGAGAGAGAAAGCATGAGCAGGGAGAGAGGCAGAGGGAGAGGGAGAAGCAGGCTCCTCGCTGAGCCAGGAGCCCGATGTGGGGCTCGATCCCAGGACCCTGGGATCATGACCTGAGCTGAAGGCAGACGTTTAACCATCTGAGCCACCCAGGCACCCCATTTGAAGTTTTTCTAAGGAGGTCAGTTTTTATTTTTTAAAGTTTGCTTTTTCCACAGGAGTGGAATCCTTCAGTATGTTAGGATTTCAGAAGGGCTGTGGTTGCCTGAGAGAGATGTCAGAGTTTTGTTTTATTCATATAGGTAACCTATATCTATATGAAAAGTGAAAAAAGAAATACTGCCTAGAACAATGGTCTAGGTCAAAACTTTTTGACCTGAGCTCACTCAAGCCCTTTGAAAGATACGCATTTACACTTAGAGACGGAAAAGATGGGCCTAATTGTAACAAAAAATTAGAGAGGAGCAAAACAATAAAAAACATACCATTCAGTGCCTAAAACTAAGGATATTATTGGGAGGAAATGGTAATGTTTTTTATAAAAACTTAGAACTTAGAATTTTTGCTCAGTTGGCTACCATTAAAATTTGGGGATTTTTAAAGACCATCTTGTTTTGTTTATTCCCAGAGACATTATCAATAAACTAAAATATAAAATATACTCAGAAAAGAAATGATTGGTGTATGTTGATAGACAATTTTCATTAAAAGTGAAGCTCCCATAATAGGAAAAAATGACATTGTGGGAATTTTAAGGGAAAGAAAAAATGTGGGGCTAGAGGAGTGTTTCTTTAAAAAAATATAATGGAAATTTAACGTTGAGAAGTACTACTAATGTTTCCTATTAATGTGAGTGTTCAACCCTGTCTGAAAATCTTCCATGATATGGATTGCAGTGTTTCCAAGGCAGCCAGCCCATATTGGGATGCTATAATCCTCTTAAAGTTTTTCCTCATACTGAGCCAAAATCTATAGAGGGCAAATCTAATCCTCTCCTACATGAACATTTTCTGAATGTTTAAAGAAAGTAATTATATGATCTAGGTCCTCTCCTACCTCTTCTGCTGTTTCTCATTTGATGTGATTTTAGGGCTACTCACCAGCCTTGATAATGAGGTTGATGATACGGCTCATGCTGATCTTATGACTTCCTATTTGTTCTTTCTCCAGCTGCTCTTTGTTCTTTGCTAGGTTATACTCATCAACATGGTCTCTAACTTCTCACCAGCGAATCTATAAAATTGAAACCTGTAACTAAGCATACATGTGAAAGACTACATATAAAGACTACTTTTAGGTGATGTTTTATCTGTGTTATAGATTCTCAACAAGAGGTTTCTTTTAAGTTTCAGGAAACAAGAATTATATCCCTCAGAAGTTGGCTTCCAAATGAAATAACCTGGTTTTTGGCAAATAAGTATACTTTAAGATTCATAATGTAGTGTTATGTTTTTTCAACCTATTAAACAAATGCATTTTTATCTTTGTGTTTTCAGATAGTGGCCAGAACTGTAGTGCCAGTAGTAAAGGTGAACGACTAAGTGCCAAACTCAGAGCTTTGCCTGGGACAAACGAACCTTATGAAAGTAGCAGTAACAAAGAAATAGGCAAGTGCTGGTGTTCCCCACCCGTTTCCACAGGCATAACAGGTCTGGAGAAGATTCGGTGAGATGGCAAAAATGTATAATTGGGCATTAAGAATTTTTTATATACAGACAAAATTTTAAATGACTTGGGAGAACATTTCTGTTCACTCAGTTGTTCAGTTTAGCTTATGAGACAAATTGGTTTCACATTTGTTGTTTTTCTTTATTATTCTAATATAACAATCTATTTTGAAACCTAGATGCCTCCTATGTGGATCCACTTGGCCCTCAAATAGAAAGACCAAAAACTGCAGCCAAAAAAAGAATCGATGAGGATGATTTTGCTGATGAAGAATTAGGAGATGATTTGCTTCCCGAATAATATACACTTTAAAATTTTACTTATTAAAGGAAAGAAATTGCCTTACAAGATAATACTTATGTGAGACTTTGGATTAAACACCCAAATTTTAATTTTGTACACTGTCAAAACCTTAAATAAGTGTATTCTGTTCTATGAGATGGGTCCAAGTTTTGTTTTGTTTATATGGAATAAAGATATGTGAAACTAATACTTTAGTACTTCCTTACTCTTGAAAACATTGACCACAGTAAGAAATACATTTTGTAGCACCACCTAGTACCTACACATACGTGTAAGTTTGTGGGTGTGCTCACGAAAATTTACCCTAGTACTGTAGTGCATGCTGATATTTTCTGTGATTTCATTAAAACAAAGTTTAGCAATGAAAATACTACATTGATTTCATGGTTCACAGCTTGTAAAATGTGCTAAGACGTGTCATTGATGGATCTGTAGTTAAGCTTAATTAGAGTTTAGAAACTGTTAAAGTCTTTAGAAGATTTGCCTCACAGGGATTTAATACTATTAAAACAATTATGTTTTGGATACTATAGTAAGAGAAACACCAAACCATAACCCTTTTGCTCTTCTCTGTATTTCCTTTCTACCTTCAGTCCAGTGGCATGTACCAATAGCATTGAGCAATGACAGCTCTAAGAATGCTTTTCCCATTCATGACTTGGGGTATGGGATGGAGGCCAGGACTGCCCGCATTTTGGTTTAGCAATGTGTTTGCCTGATCAGTAATGTCCAGAGGAATTGCAATGATGGGGCAATCAGAAGAGGCTTATCTTTAACACTTCACTAGAGAGGGTGGATCCACCCATCTTATTTAACATTGTCTCCACAATGTGCACACTACTGTTAGGTGCAGGAAGAGGAAAACCAAAATTAGATCACCGTTTCTGCTCCCAAGATAGTTATGATCTAATGGAGTCATTCAACAAGGGCACTAAATATCTACTATGTGCTAGATTCTCTGGATATGGCAGTGAACAAGACAGAACAAGACCCTGCCCTCGAAGAGCTTAAATCCTGGTGGGGAAGGCAGACAATAAATACGTATTTTTTTAAAGGGCTTTAGATGTTGCTAAGTGCAGTTAATTAAATGGAGTAATGTAATAGGGAGTGATGGTGGTGAAGGGAGGGGCTCATTTAGATGGAAGAGTCAGGGAAGACCTCTCTAGGAGGTGGCATTTGTATTAACACCAGAATGATGAAATGAAGAACGCTGAAATTGGAATGATTTGTGTATGGCCCACCAGGGTGGGTGGTATACAAGATATGCAGGGAAGTGAAAGGAGGTAAGGTCCAAGATGTAGGCAGGGGCCAGATCACATAGATCCTATAAATAGAGTTTGAGTCTTATTCTAACAATAGAGAAGCCCTTAGAAAGTTTTGTGCAAGGAAGGAGAGTGATGTGATTTGATTTAACTTTAGGAACTGGCAATCACACCGGTTGCCGTGAAGATGAATTGACAGGTGGGCAGGTTGGAGGTGAAGGAAAGGGTTGGAACTACTAGTAGCCTGGGCAAGAGATGAAGATGACTGAGACCAGGTGTTTGTTTTTTATTTTTATTTCTTTTTAAAGATTTTGTTTATTTGCCAGAGAGAGAGAGCACAAGCAGGGGGAATGGCAGGCAGAGGGAGAAGCAGGCTCTCTGCTGAACAGGGAGCCCAACTCGGGACTTGATCCCAAGACCCTTGGATCATGACCTGAGCCGAAGCCAGATGATTAACTGAGTGAGCCACCCAGGCATCCCTTATTTTTTATATATTTTTTTAGTTTTTATTTGAGAGGGTGAGAGCATGAGCAGGAGGAGGGGCAGAAGGAGAAGCAGACTCCCCGCTGAGCAGGAAGCCCCATGTGGGGCTTGATCCTGGGACTGTGGGATCATGACCTGAGCCGAAGGCAGACTCTTAACCAATGGAGCCACCAAGGCGCCCCTGAGACCAGGTTTTTAGCAATAGACATGAGAATTGGTCGATTCAGCATCCATTTTGGAGGCAGACATCAGAAATATTTACTAATGGATTGGATATGGGGATATGGGAAAGAGGAAAGGATGAGGAAATGTGACTGAGGAATGGAGAGGCATGGATGGGGAGGGGGGGTGTCAGCCATGATTTAACCATCCTAAATTTGAGATGTCTCTTCAGCATCCAACTGGAGATATAAACAATGCAGTTAGATTTACAAACTTGGAAATTGGAAGAGGTAAGGGCTGGAGATGCAAGGTGTAGAGACAGTATTCAATACCACTGCAATTGAATGAGGCCACTTAGGGAAAGTGAGGATAGAGAAGTCTAAGCAACCAGCCCTGGAGGTCATGAAAGAGGAGGTCAGGAAAAAAAAAAAAAAGACTGAAAGGAGCAGTAAGTGATGTAGGAAGTTTCACATTTGAGGGGAGTGGGACTTCCAGTTATAAGGAGGATGCAATAGGTCATATTAGGCCAATGCTCCTACTGTTAACTAGGGGGGGGAAACAACAAATCATTGCAAAAATCATGCTTAAAGTCACTGGACAGCTGTGGGAGCAATAATATTAAAATTCCAGACTGGAGGGCACCTGGGTGGCTCAGTTGTTAAGCGTCTGCCTTTGGCTCAGGTCATGATCCCGGGGTCCTGGGATCGAGCCCCGCATCTGGCTCCCAGCTCAGCAGGAAGCCTGCTTCTCCCTCTCCCACTCCCCCTGCTTGTGTTCCCTCTCTCTCTGTCAAATAAATAAATAAAATCTTTAAAAAAAAAAAATTCCAGACTGGAAAGAGTTCATTCTAGATGAGTTGATGATCTGGCTTTCTTCATCGCTAGAGACATTTGTCAGTTTTGAGCATGGGCTGAAAATTGGGATTGGCCAGAAAAAGGGGGTCTTCTAGGGAAAAGAGAAACTAGCAGAACTTTTGGTTATGTGGTTGTGGTTGGCACAACACATTAAAAACTTCAAGAAGTCTCAAATTTCTGACCAGTTTTCCACCATGGGCATTTGCTGAGCTTTATGATGGTACTGGAGGCTGGGGAACTGGCCTATAGGCTTTTAAAGTTTTAAAAGCCTAAGAAGGAAATTTAAAGTTAAATCTCCCACAATCTTAGAGTCCTTAGGGGACAAAGTCCTGCTATAGGGAAGGGCTTTCTACAAATACACAATTTGTCTACCCTCAGGACATTTGCTATTTTGTGAGCTGTGTGGAGTAGGAGGCCAATGATCTAAATTCAAAACCTCCAGAGGCTGACTTGACTCTCTTGCAGTCTTTCACAGCTGAGGAGATAGTTCTGCCAGGCTCTTGATCAAAAGCCTGGAAGGACAGCCATGAACCAGGGGTGGACTGACTTATAAAAACTACAACCCAGCCCCAACCCAGCTCAGTCTCTGATTGGACTGACATCATAAGTTCCAAATCATTTCTGACTAGCAGAAGAAAGAAGAACTTTCTCTGATAACAGTATCATTTGTAGTTTCTGTGGTTCTTATATATAACACATTAGGCATACAGTAAAAAATAAAGAGTAAGAAAATGGCCAACAAACAAAACATAAATAGAAGACCCTTAGATAATCCAGATAATGGACCTAACAGATAGGCTTTAAAATAACTATGATTAGTATATTAAATAAAATAGAGAAAGATGGATAAAATGGATGAAAAGATAGAGAATTTCAACAGGATATTGGAATCTATGAACAAGGATCAAATGGATAATCTAGAACTGAAAGATACAATATTTGAATTAACTTATTTGGATGGATTTAACAATGTACTGGACAAAGCAAAAGTCAGGATTAGTGAAGCCATCATTAGAAAATATCAAAATTGAAGCACAAATGAAGTAAGAAGGGAAAGAATAAAGCAAATGAACAAATAATCCAGTCAAGAAATGGGCAGAAGACATGAACAGACATTTCTCCAAAGGAGAAATACAAATGGCCAACAGACACATGAAAAAATGCTCAACATCACTCAGCATCAGGGAAATACAAATCAAAACCACAATGAGATACCACCTCACACCAGTCAGAATGGCTAAAATTAACAAGTCAGGAAACAATAAATGTTAGCGAGGATGTGGAGAAAGGGGAACCCTCTTACACTGTTGGTGGGAATGCAAGCTGGTACAGCCACTCTGGAAAACAGTATGGAAGTTCTGTTAAAGTTAAAAATAGAGCTACCCTATGACCCAGTAATTGCACTACTAGGTATTTACCCAAAGATACAAATGTAGTGATCCAAAGGGGCACCTGCACCCCACTGTTTATAACAGCAGTGTCCACAATAGACGAACTGTGGAAAGAGCTAAAATGTCCATCAATAGATGAATGGATAAAGAAGATGTGGTATATATATACACAATGGAATATTACTCAGTCATTAAAAAAAATGAGATCTTAACCATTTGCAATGCTGTGGATGGAACTACAGGGTATTATGCTAAGTCAATTAGAGAAAGACAATTATCATATGATTTCAATTATATGTGTAAGAAACAAAACAGAGGATCATAGGGAAAAGGAGGGACAAATAAGACAAAATCAGAGAGGGAGACAAACCAGAGAATTTCAACTATAGGAAACAAACTGAGGGTTACTGGAGGGAGGTGGGTGGAAGGATGGGGTAACTGGGTGATGGGCATTAAGGACGGCACGTGATGTAGTGAGCACTGGGTGTTATATGCAGCTGATGAATCCCTGAACTCTACCTCTGAAACTAATAATATACTATATGTTAATTGAATTTAAACAAAATAAAATTTAAAAAAAAAGAATAGAGATGATAAGAGGGGCGCCTGGGTGGCTCAGTTGGTTAAGCATCTGCCTTTGGCTCAGGTCATGATCTCAGGGTCCTCGGATTGAGCCCTGTGTTGGGCTCCCTGCTCAGCAGGGAGTCTGCTTCTCCCTCTCCCTCTGGTCCTCCTCCCTGCTTGTGCTCTCTCTTTGTCTAAAATAAATAATAAAATCTTTTTTAAAAAGTAGATGATAAGAGACATTTGGGACATGGTCAAAAGTTTAAATAAATATAGGGGCTCAGTCGTTAAAGTGTCTGCCTTCGGCTCAGGTCATGATCCCAGGGTCCTGGGATCGAGCCCCGCATCGGGCTCCCTGCTCAGCGGGAAGCCTGCTTCCCCTCTCACACTCCCCTTGCTTGTGTTCCCTCTCTCGCTGTCAAATAAATAAATAAAATCTTAAAATTAAAAAAAGGTTAAATAGGAATCTCAGGAAGGAAAGAGAATGGAGTAAAAGTAACATTTGAAGAGACAGTATCTAAAATTATCCCAAATTGATGAAAGGTATCAACCCACAGATGCAGGAAGCTCAGTGAACACAATGAGAGTAGATTCAAAGAAAAGTGCACCCTAGAGATATGCTCAAATGTTGAAAAACAAAGACAAAGAACTCCTTTAAAATAGAATAAAAAGGACACAGCACCTTCAGAGGAACAATAATATGACTTACGACTGACTTTTCCATAGAAATTATGGAACCAGAAGACAATAGAATGACATCTTTAAAAGTGCTGAAAGAAAAAAAAAAAAAACCTGCCAACCTAGAATTCTATTCCAGTGCATATCTTTCAATATATCTTTTCAATATGTCTTTAAGGTCAAAGACTTATCAGACAAATAAAATTTGAGAAAATGAACTACCATAGACTAGCTCTATAGAAAATATTAAAAGTATTTCTACAGGCTAAAGGAAAATTATTCTAGAAATCATGAAAGACAGAAAGGGTGAAAAGCACCAAAGAGGTAGGGGGATTATATAAAATAGTGACTACTTAAAACAACAATAGTAATGATTTATGGGGTTTTAACATATATAGAAATAAAATATATAACAATAGTAGCCCAAAGATTGAGAGGAAGTATTAAACTGCTGTAAGGTTACTGTATTGTTCAGATAGTGGCAGACTGTAATGTCAAAGATGCACACTGAAGTCTCTAGAGTAACAATGGAAATAAAAAAATATGATTACAAATCTAATAGAATAGCTAACAAACATAGAAAGACTGAGAACATCATCATCTTGCAACCACCACAACAGTAACTGATTCAAGAATCAATTGTTCTAAAGCAAGTGGAGGAAAGTTTAATGAGAATAGTATATTTATATTTCACAGCCTCAAAGTATTTCCCCACAAATTACTTATTAATTACAAGGGGGAAAAATCCTAATTTTGGATAAGTTTGTGGACACAACCTTAATTTTTGACCAAAATTAACATGACCAATAATGGGACAAACTAAAACCATGTGGCTCCTGATGTGATACACTGAGAGGGCCCAAGATTTCTTAGTTGATATTCCTGCCAAAAACACCTAACCTGATCCCTACTCATGAGAAGGATCTCAAATTGAGGAATATCCTACAAAATCACTGGCCAGAACTCTTTAAAATATTAAGATCATGAAAGATAAAAAATGTCAGAGGAACTGCTGCAGATTAAAGGAGACAAAGAGACATGTCAATGAAATGTAACGTATGATCCTCATTCAGATCCTGGACTGGGGAAAATTTGCTCTAAAGGACACTGTAGGGACAACTGGTTATATATGAATAGGTCTACTAGACAATCTATTAACTGTAAAATTTCCTAATTTGGATAATTACACTGTGGTTACATAACTGAATGCCCTTGTTCCTTAGAAATACATACTAAAATATTTTGGAACAAAGGGTCCTGATGTCAGAAAAAAATACAATAATGTGGGAAAATGTTAACAATTAATGGATTTGAGTGAAAGGTGAATAGAGTTATTTGTTCTATTCTTACAACTTTTCTATAAATCTGAAATTATTTCAAAATAGAAGTTTTTTTAAGCTAATGAAGAATAAAATATAACAAAAGTACTTGACTCATCCAAAAAAGGCAGTAAAGGAAAAATAAAGGAAAAAAGCACAGATGGACAAATAGAAAACAAGTAACAGGATGGTAGGACTTAAACCCAATTATATTAGTATTTACACATTATAAGTATAAAAAAGTAAGTCAAATTATATTAATAATTATATAATTAGTAAATACTTATATTAACACATTTTATTAAGTTATTATATATAACTTATTATATAAACCCAATTATATTAGTATTTACACATTGTAAGTATAAAAAAGTAAACGAAATTATGTTAATAATTATATAATTAATAAGCACTAATTATGTTAATAATTATATTATTAAATACAGTAAATGTAAGAAAAGTAAATATTCCAGTTAAATGACAAAGCTTATCAGACTGGATTAAAAATCAAATCAAACTATATGTTACTTAGAAGAGACACATTTTTTTCTTTAAGTAGGCTCCATGCTGAGCATGGAGCCCAATGTGGGACTTGAACTCATGACCCTGAAATCAAGACCTGACCTGAGATCAAGAGTCAGATGCTTAACCGACTGAGCCACCCAGGCACCCCAAGAGACCCATTTTAAGCATAAGGGCACAGATAGGTTGAAAATGAAAAGATGGGAAAAGATACACTGTACAAACATTAATCAAAAGGCATAATGACTAAGGGAGTGGTCAATTATGTCAAAGGGTACAAAAAAAAATCTAATAATTAGAATAACACAATTGACTTTGGCAATAATTATATCATTTCAACCTTGTTAAAAGTTATTGCAATGAAGTGTTGGGGATAAATACCCAACTGGAGTAGGCTGAGCAGAAAATAGGAAATGAGGTTTTGGAGCCAGAGAATAGAGATAGCTCAGAACATTTTGTTATAAAAGGAAGCAAATTGGGGCACCTGGGTGGCTCAGTTGGTTAAGCGACTGCCTTTGGCTCAGGTCATGATCCTGGAGTCCCAGGATCGAGTCCCGCATCGGGCTCCCTGCTCGGCGGGGAGTCTGCTTCTCCCTCTGACCCTCCTCCCTCTCATGCTCTCTGTCTCTCATTGTCTCTCTTGCAAATAAATAAATAAAATCTTTAAAAAAAAATTTTTTTTTAAAAAGGAAGCAAATTAGGGGCACCTGGGTGACTGTCAGTTAAGCAGCTGCCTTCGGCTCAGGTCATGATCCCAGGGTCTTGGGATTGAGCCCCACATCAGGCTCCCTGCGCAGTGGGGAGCCTGCTTCTCCCTCTGCCTGCTGCTCCTCCCTGCTTGTGCTCGCTCTCAGACAAATAAATAAATAAAATCTTTAAAAAAAAAAAAAGCAAATTAGATGGTTGATAGAGTGGGAACTGGGGTCAAGGGTTTATCAAATGTATCAGGAAAGAAGGCAGGATATGTGAAAGTGAATGCAAGTAGGTTAGTATATTCAGTTGTAGAAAAAGTAGCTCTCATCTGTGTGTATGGAACATTTGGTGAGGAGTGGAAATGAGTAGTAAAGATTTGAGAGAGAGGAAATGTAAATTAATGATCTTGGTAAAAGGAAATAGAACAGGGAAAATGTAATAGATGCATGTTGAATTAGCTAATCTGAGATTTGTGGTCAGAAATCTGAATTGAGTCTAGTCAACCAAGTTGTATGATTTTAAAGGAAAATTATTGTGGGCAAACAGTAAGAGGAAAAAAGGAACAAGGGATTAAGGGTGTTTTCAAGGGTGTGGTAATAGTGCTGAACCATGAACTCTAACGTAGACAAAGAAGGAAATAAGGACTCAAGAATGGGATGCTTAGTAGAAAAGTGGTAGGATTAGAAGACCTGATGAGATCAGAGAATTACAGAAGTGGATAAAAATAGAAAGTGATTGTATCAGGGAGTAGGTATTTGAAATCATATATTTGCATGTGGTGCAGTTATTGGTAATGATAATATCTGGAGTACAACCATATGATTTGATAGTTGAGATACAATGGGAGAAATGACAACTGGAGCAAAGGTAGTCATTTAGAATAATTTTGAATAAATTATCTATGTGGATGTTAGAGGTGCCAGGAACGATGAACAGGAGGGGTGGTAGATCCAGGTGCTAGCCAAGAAGATGGTAGCAATAAAAAGAACTACTGGTGGAAAAATGTGACAGTCCTTTAATGGAGGGAAGGAAGCTTCGGTAGATAGGTACATCAGTAACCTAAGAAGCTAACTACGGAAGTGGCCAACCTCACGCTGGCTTTTGGAGTTATAGTGCCTAAAAGATTCTTCCCAACAGCTTGGTGTGTTATAAGTTGTGCCTGGTACTGGAGTCGTTGAGTGAACGAGGTATTGAGAGGGAGAAACTGAAGATGACTTGAGATCAAGCTTCTGTGACTACAAGGATGGTGACATCTTCAGTAAAGAGCACTAGAGAGGCATTTATTTCTAAGGGAACATGAGGAGCTTGGTTGCCTTTTTCTCACTTTTCTTAAATTTGGATTTAATTATTAACATGTTTATTTCATATGTGCATACATACATTCAGACTTGAGGGTAACAGATGGAAAATTAGACAAAACATTTTGCACTTTTTTTTTTTAAGGTTTTTATTATTTGTCAGAGAGAGAGCACAAAGCAGGGGAAGTGGCAGGCGGAGGGAGAAGCAGGCTCCCCGCTGAGCAAGGAGCCTGATGTGGGACTGATTCCAGGACCCTGGAATCATGACCTGAGCTGAAGGCAGACGCTTAACTGACTGAGCCATCCAGACACCCCTTTGCACCCGTTTCTAAGAAATTTTCTCAACTCTGTCTAGTCTAACAAAGATGAATTTTATGTTCTATCAGATAGGTGAGGTTTTCAGGTGAAACTGTTGGGAAGTAAATATTTTCTATTTCCAAGATAATCAAGAGAGAAGGAGAGAAACTGCCATGTTATCAGACAATAGCAGGTATTTTGTTGAAAAACATACAGAATTAACAGCCTGGCACAATTAAGTTGTGTCACCTTACATATGAAAGGATGTTGTAATGAGACGTACTGAGTATTCCTAGGAAAACTAGTGTGATGATAGTCTCATTCTCCTGGCGGACTCCCACACTTTTTATCAAATACAAAATAAGCAGTATTTAGAATAATGATCTTTATTACCATTTTACCAGAAAGATAACAGAGAACATGAACAATTTACTAGTCCGAAAAAAGTGTTTTATAACCTCAAAACAAATGTTTACTCACCAAGAGCTGTAAATTGCTTAAATTGGAGATTTCAGTGGGATTTTTAGCAGTAATTCTGAAACTCTTCAGTTACACAATGTTCAAGGCATGGAAAAGTGTTTTCCTACACAGCACAACTAAAATGTCATTTAATCAAGTAGACAAATACCTTGTAGACAACCAACGTAGTCAAATACCAAAGCTTCAAACCATTCAGGGAGGCATAAACTACCTATTTTCTACACTTTCAGCTGGTATGACTTTTGTTTTCATTTTTGAAGAATGACTACTGTAAAATGGCCATATTCATTAGCCTGCCACCTAAAAAGCATTAATTTGTAGAACAAATGAGCAAGTTTTCTTGTGTTCTTGAAGTATAATATAGAATTCCTTCATTTAAATATATTTCTTTTAATTTATTCACAGAATATTATTTTACAAGACTGCTTGCACTTACAGATATCATGGAGTAGGAATTCTCCAACATTATAACAGACCAAGTGATGCCCATTCACAGACATAGAAATACAAGTTGGGGGATTTTAATACTTTGATTTTAGAGTTGCTAGAAGAGGCACAGAAGGTTCATTTCATGAGTGTTGAGGGGAAAGGAGAAAGGGACTCCTCTCACCCTATTAAAAAGAAGTTTTTAAATCTCTAATAAATTTATTTCTTTGAACTATGGAGTCTCAGAAGAGGAAGTCGTCCGAAAGAACTGAATCCTTCTAGGTTTTAGCTCATTCTTTTTCCAGATGGCCTGTTCTTTTCTTGGAGAGCTTTAATTACTATAAGAATCTTTTTGCCCTGAGCCAAAATCGGTCTCCCCTAACTTCACAAAGTTGGCCCCACTCTGGAGCTCTGGAGATCTGCAGGCCGGGTCCTTCCAGGCCTTCTTCAGCCAGGCAGGCCAGCGCCAGTGCAGGGCCCCGCCACCTCGGCTCGTCCTCCTCGTCCGCCGCGCAGCACGCAGTCGGGAGCTCGCTCTTCCCGGGCCTCGGAAGCCGCCACTTTCGCCGGGTGCGAATCAACGCGGCTGGCCAGCCCTCGGGTGGTGCGGCTCTCTCCTGACAAGCGGGGGGATGCCGGGGTCACTGGTGAGTGCATTTCATCCGGGGGCAGATGTGCTCCAGTCCCAGAGGCACAGGGTGCAGCCCCGGCTCGTTCCTGTGAAGCCCGGCGACGACCTCGTGCCGCCGGCTGGTCCGTGCGCGCCCGGCGCCGCGGAGCACAACACGCCCGAGGGAACTTACTCAAGCCCAGTCCGGTTCTAAGACGGCCGGCACCCAGAGCTGCCCGCGCCGGGACCCCGCGCCGGCCCCTCCTCGGCCGCGCAGCCCCCGCGGGAGGGAGGCGGGCGGATGACGAGGGTGTGGGGGCGTGAGTCTGAGGGCGGCGGGCTCCGGCGTCGCAGGCGCGGGCTCCGCAGGCTCCGTCGCTGACCGGCCGGGCGCGGCGCGCGGAGCGTCGAGGTCGCCGCCGCCGGGGGATGGCGCGTGCGGGGGTAAGCGGCGCGGACGGCCGTCACAGGCACTCGCAGCCCAGGGCGCAGCAGCCCGGCAGGCACACGCACACGCGCACCCCGCAGCCGCCTCCCGCGCGGCCCCCGGCTCGGGGTGGCGGCGGCGGCGGCGGCCCGGGACGCGCGGGCCGGCGCAGGGCAGGGTCCCGGGG